>NW_022196867.1:0-173875 GCF_008641045.1 Pistacia vera
TCGAAACAATTACTTGAACACCCGAGTCGGGGACCCCAACAATTACGTTCCCGGGAAGTGTATCAGTGGCGAGCTTGCACTTGAGTGGATTGGGTGGGCGTGGGGGCAGCGGGCTCTTCATCTTTGGATGATTTTTGCTTCTGCAATGACTTTAAATTTGAATTAGGACGACGAAGATGGCGATTTACTTGAGTGGGTCTCTCTCAAGATTGTGTTTCTTGGCTGCATGAAGTGCTTGATTCCGATCAGTAAACTACAGAGAGAGAAGAGAGCATAGAGTTTGTTAATTTGGGCAAGATTGCTGAGATTGAAGGCGTTGGAGACAAGAAGAGGAGAGGAGAGAGAAATGTGGCCGTTAGAGAGGGGAAACTTTTGAATTTTGTAGACAGAGAAAGACAGTGATTATTCACATTTATTTATTTTTTGAGAGGAAAGCTGTTTTAAATGAGTGTTGGATCTGGAGCGTTTAGATGGAGTTTGGAGAAAGCTTTTACTGGAATGAGATTCTATCTTATCAAGGAGTTAAGCTCATGGGTCTACGGTTTTCTCATCGGATATTGTTCTTTTTGTCCAAGTAAATTGATCTTAAGCAATATTAAAATCGAGGATCCTATTAAACCTATAAATATTTTTTTGTTGATTTTACCTCTGGGGAGCTTAGTTTGTCTTCACTTCGTAACATGTTAGGTAGGTACACAAAAATTACTACGTTTGGTTTATTATTTTTTTCCATGTATTCATATCCTATCTAAAATACATATTTGTTTTATTATTCTCAAAATCCAATCATATATATTCAACTCAAAATATTTTAATTTTTTAACCCTCTAGGTTTTTAAATGTAACTAAACACCCCTAATAATAAAAGTTTATAAGATAATAACACCCCTATCTACCCATTAAATGCCGGCAGTCAGCTACCACTGTAATAACTCATTTATACTAGGATACTCATAGAAATACATAAAGTAAAATACATTTATATCAATAAAAGTAGATGGGCCCAAAATTTTCTTTTATTACATATAAACGTTCTTATTACCAAATAAGATATCATTTTACAAGAAGTTATCCAAAAACAGTGGACAGTGTAGCTATTGCTCCTCGCTTGCCGACGCCAATCCGATCGCGTCCTCACCTAGATCCTGTAAACACAAAGAAAAACAACGGGATGAGCACAAAATAATGCTCAGTAAGTAAATCTTCTACTCGTATGTCCCCGTAACTCTTTCTCTTAATTCTCTCCTTACACACTTCTCGTCTCAATTATTTTCTCTTCCTGTTTCTCTTTCACACAGCTCTCTTTTATTAATTTTCTATTGTAAGTCACGGCCTCATCTTATCGGAGGCACGGTCGGGTGGAGTTTACAAAGCACCAACCCGCTCTTCGTGACTCTACTCAGTCTCTCTTTATTCTTTCTCACTTGAATGTCACGGCCTCATCTTACCGGAGGCACAGCCGGGTGGAGTTTACAAAGCACTAACCCACTCTTCGTGACTGCCAAGTGGAGTTAACAAAGCACCAACCCACTCTTCGTGTTTTTCTCATTCTCTCTACTCTTAGAGTAGTTCATTCACAAAGTTCTCTACTCTTTCTCAAGCTACTTCTCAATGCACAATTAATGTATAAGGATGGTTCATGCTTAAAATTTCTTACTTAATGCACTTATGAAATGCACAAATGCAATGTTGCATCAAGATAGTCATTCTACACGAGTCACACTCAAGAAGACATAACTTGAGTTATACATATCGGATTGCTACAGTTTGGTCTCGCTTTAAAGCTTAGAGACAGTGCTACAACTTTTATGTTTTGGTCTCAACCCAGTTCAATCTGTAAAATGCCCAAAAATCACTCAGAATGTCACGGCTGTGACAGGGCAACCATGGTAACATGTTCTCACTTAGGCATTTCATCAAACAACAATTGTGCCTAAACAAACCCTAATTTAATTATCATTCAATTTGTTTCCTAAACTATCCCAAATGAGAGAAAAAATCTCTTGTATCATCACCATAACCCCACGGCACAAACACTCCCACAATACTTCTCTAATTCTTTTAATTTCATCTCAAACTACATTCTCATCACTCAACAACACTTCTCATAATTGAAGTGTATTCAACAACCACAAAGCAAATATTCATCTCAACTCATCTCAATAACATAACATACTTATATATACATAAATCTCTACTCAATTTCTACTCAAAGGATTTCTCAAATCTCAACTTGGGTTGGATTTACTTACCTTGTAATGGAGAGATTTCACTAACACTTTTCCTTTCCTTTGATAGCTTGTCTCTTCTCTACAACTTTAAACAATAAAACCATAAGACTTCAATATACATATATAAGCAAAACTTCACATCTAAAGCAAGAATCATTACCTTAGGATGCCTTACATTAACTTTCTACCCCAAACTACTCAAAAAGCCTTCTAAAATTCTTGAAATATTGAAAGAAGAGTTGAGAGAAAGTGGTGAATGGGAATGGCGGTGGAGAAGAAAAAAAAATGAAGGGTTTTCTAAACCCAAACCCTTATTAGCTTACAATTAACACATGCCTTCCCATTTTGCCCTTGCTCTTTCTTGGAAATTTCATTTATGTCCCTTAATCAATTACAATAATGCCCTCATTTTTATTGCATTCTCCATGAAATTCTATCTCTTTTCACTCCCCAATTTTTTAAGTAATTTTGAGTGAAAAGACCATTTTACCCCTAATGAAAGTTTAAGGGATTTTCTTCACATTTTTCTCAAAATAACTTTAAAAAAATTCAACTAAGGGTATAAGAACATAAATTAAATTACATACCTCCATGTGGGCGTTACAATTCCCCCCCTCTTATAAGAATTTCATCCCCGAAATTCACACAAACAACTCCGGGTAACGATTCTGCATGTCTTGCTCTACCTCCCATGTGGCCTCTTCTACCTTGTGATTTCTCCAAAGGACTTTTACTAATGAAATGCTGTTATTCCGGAGCTCTTTAATCCTTCGGTCCAAAATCTGTACTGGACGCTCCTCATACACAAGGTTCTCTTCTAAGTCAACATCCTCTATTCTCAAGATATGGGAGCGATCACTTACGTACTTCCGTAGCATCGAGACATGGAAAACATCATGCACCTTGTCTATGCTAGGTGGTAGTTCCAATCTGTAGGCCACCTTCCCTACTCGTTGCAATACCTCAAATGGACCTACATATCTCGGTGCTAACTTTCCTTTATTACCGAAGCGTATCACTCGCTTGTAGGGGGAAACTCTCAGAAACACTTTATCACCCACTTGAAATTCAACCTCTTTTCTCTTCAAGTCGGCATAACTCTTCTGTCAATCTTGGGCTTACTTCATTTTGTTTCTGATTAATCTTACATCTTCTATCATTTTCTGAGTCATCTCTGGCGCAAAAGCGGTACTCAACTCATCCTTTTCACCTATCTTATCCCAATGTAGTGGAGAACTATATCGTCTACCATACAAAGCCTTGTAAGACGCCATCTTAATTGTAGACTGATAACTATTATTGTAGGCAAACTCCACTAAGGGTAGCGTCTCATGCCAAGATACTTTATAATCCATACAATAGGCCCTCAACATATCCTTAAACACCTTATTCGTTCTCTCTGTTTGGCCATCCGTCTGAGGATGATAGGCAATGCTGAATGCCAATCGAGTATCCAAATTCCTCTGTAAACTCATCCAGAAAGCTGAAACAAACCTAGAATCTCTATCTGACACTATTTTCTTGGGCACACCATGTAACCTGACTATCTCCTTAATATAAATCTGAGCCAACTGATCCGTAATGGTGCTCTCCTTTACTGGAAGGAAATGGGCTGACTTGGTTAACATATCCATAATCACCCATATAACATTATACCCTCGCTGTACTCTGGGTAGACCTGTAATAAAATCCATCGAAATGCTCTCCCATTTCCACTCTGGAATACTAAGTGGTTGAAGTAACCCTAATGGCCATTAGTGTTCTGCTTTCACTTGTTGACAAACTAGGTACTTAGCTTCAAATTCTGCAATATCCTTCTTCATACCTAGCCACCAGTAACCTTTCTTTGCGTCTTGATACATCTTGGTTGCTCCAGGATGAGTAGTGTATGGTGTGTCATGAGCCTCTGTAAGTATTCTCTTCCTCAACTCATCATTCTAAGGGATACATAATCGATTCCTGAAATAGAGGACACCATCTATTAAATGGAACTCCGTTACCTTACCCTCATGTACTTGTTGAACTATTCTCTGACACCACTCATCGGCCACTTGTTTATCTTTGACTTCCTCCAGTAAAGTAGACTGAACCTCCAACATGGCAATCTTTCCTGGAATCACTTCAATCTGCTCTTTACATAACTCTTTTATCAACTCTTTCTGTTTAGTGAGCCGGGACAAATAAGTTTTTCTACTCAAGGCATCGGCTACTACATTGGCCTTTCCCGGTTGATACTTGATCTCACATTCATAATCCTTAACCAGCTCTAACCACCTTCTCTGTCTCATATTCAGCTCCTTCTGAGTGAAGAAATACTTTAAACTCTTATGATCGGTGTAGATATTACTCTTGGCACCATAAAGGTAATGCCTCCAAATCTTTAATGAAAAGACCAAAAATGCCAACTCTAAATCATGCGTAGGGTATCTTGTCTCATACTCTTTCAATTGCCGAGAGGCATATGCTATCACCCTACCTAACTGCATTAACACAGCACCAAGTCCTTGCAGTGAGGCATCTGTATAAATGTCATAATCTATACCCTCATACGGTAACACTAATATAGGGGCTGTCGTTAACCTCTTCTTCAACTCCTGAAAGCTCTCCTCACATGCTTCTAACCATGCAAAAGGAGTTCTCTGCTTGGTAAGAGCTGTCAACGGTTTAGCCAACTGGGTGAACCCTGCTATAAATCGTCGGTAGTAACCTGCTAGGCCTAAGAAATGTCTGACCTCTTTTACTGTTTTCGGCCTCTACCATTCAAGGATTGCCTTCACTTTACTCGGATCCACTGAAATCCCTTCTTTAGACACACTATGGCTCAGAAATATCACTCGATCAAGCCAAAACTCACATTTAGAAAATTTAGCATATAGCTTCTTTTCTCTTAATCGTTGCAACACTATTCTCAAGTGTTCCTCATGCTCTGTTCTCGACTTAGAATAAACCAAGATGTCGTCAATGAAAACCACTATAAACTGATCCAAATAATCATGGAATACCCGGTTCATTAAGTCCATAAAAACTGCTGGGGCATTAGTTAAGCCAAACGGTATCACTACAAACTCATAATGCCCATACCTTGTACGAAAGGCAGTCTTAGCCACATCTTGCTCGGCCACTCTTACTTGATGGTACCCTAACCTCAAATCAATTTTAGAGAACACTACGGCGCCTTTCAACTGATCGAACAAATCATCAATACGAGGTAGCGGTACTTATTCTTCACTGTCACTTTATTCAATTCTCTATAATCAATACACATCCGTAGGGACCCATCTTTCTTCTTCACAAGCAGAATTGGGGCTCCCCAGGGAGAATGACTCAGTCGAATATAGCCTTTATCCAAAAGCTCTTGGAGTTACTTCTTTAATTCCTGAAGCTTTGCTGGGGCCATTCGATAAAAGGCTTTAGATATTGGTGTTGTTCCTGGTGCTAATTCAATACTAAACTCAACCTCCCTTTCTAGAGGTAAACCCCGTAACTCTTTTGGAAACACATCTAGAAAATCTCGAACTACTAGCACCCTCTGAATCTCTGACTGTGGAACATCACCACTCTGCACTACATGGGCAATATATCCCGAACACCCCTTTCTCAACATCTTTCTAGCCTTCACACTGCTAATCAACATACTCAACTGATGGCCCTCTCCAAAACTAAACTTGTCTCCACTATCAAGATTGAATCTCACTTTCTTTTTCCGACAATCAATTTCTACTCCATACCTCCCTAGGAAATCCATGCCCAATATCACATCAAAGTCGGGCATATAAAAAACTATTAGATCAACCGTTAACTCTCTACCCTGGATCATCACAGACTCTGTTGACAACATCTCTTGCATCAGAACACTAACCTCATCGGGTAACTCTATCTTAATGGGTTGAGTCACTTTAGTAGGTTTCAAACCTAACCTCTCTATTATCCCATAAGATATAAAAGAATGAGTGGCTCCTGAATCAATTAAGGTATATAAAGGAATAGCATGGAATAATAACTGACTAGTAACTGTTGATGGATTGGCCTCTGTTTCACCCTGTGCCACTATAAACACTCTGGCATTAGTAGTACCTCCAGAACTCTGTGTGGGTGGTGGAAGAAGAGCTTTACAATCTCTCATCAAGTTCCCTGGCTGTCGGCACCTATAACACACCCTCTGGTCCCTCAGACACTCTCTTGGGTGGTTCCTCCCACATTTAGAGCAAAGAGGAAACCTTCCGTCCGAGGTCGTTTACTCCTCCAATCTCTTTTATTCTGCCTAGACTGAAACTTCTTCTTATTATTCTTCATTTCCTTGTTTTTCACACCCTCAAATTTCTCTCTCTGCGGGGCGGAGGATGGCTCACTTGGTCCTCCTACCGAGGAACCTACTGAGAGAATTTTATTCTCAAATATTTCTGCCCTCATTGCTCGCCTCAAGGCCTCACTATAAGTTCGAGGGGGATCGGAACTCATCATTATATCCCGAGCTATCTCCGGCTTCAACCCATGTACAAACTTATCTCTTCTCAATGCCGGAGTACTAACTATTCTGGGTGCAAATCTTGCAAAGGAGTTGAATTTCATTGAATACTCCTTCACAGTACTAGACCCCTGCTACAAGCTGATAAATTCTTGGACCTTCTCATGAGCTCGGTCCTCTGTTCTGTACTCGGCCTCAAACTCTTGTCTGAATTCTTCGCAAGTCATCACTGCCACATCATGGGTATCTTCTATTAATGCCCACCATATTTGGGCATCACCCTGAAATAAGAAACTCGCATATCGGATCTTCTCCCGGTCCGTCAGGGGAAACAAGGATGTTATACATTCTATGGACTTAAACCATTCCTCTGCTACTACCGGGTCCGTAGTACCCTTAAACTCTGACGGTTGATGTTGACTAGGAAGACCATAAATTGGTTTAATTCTGTTCTGTACTAGGGGAGGTACCGGTTGTTCTCTTTCTACAGTAGTGGTTAGTGGTACCTGCACGGGGGTTCCAACTCTCCCTTGGCTCTCTGCCATAACTTGCTATACAATCCCCCGAACTCTAGCTTCATCCAAAGGAGGGGGCATAGCTTCTGGTGGGTTAGAAGGTTCTCCCTTATTCATCACACCCTTACCACGCTTTTGATTACTACACCTTATCTACAAAACAACCACATTTAATCAATTCGAGAAACACTTATAGTAAGGAAAGAATTAACTCACACAGTCAGTTATCGGACGTCGTGGCAATGAGAATAGTACACTGTCAAATCCCAAAATCTCTGCTCTGATTCCAAAAAATGTAATAACTCCTTTATACTAGGATACTCATAGAAATACATAAAGTAAAATACATTTATATCAACAAAAGTATATGGGCCCAAAATTTTCTTTTATTACATATAAACGTTCTTATTACCAAATAAGATATCATTTTACAAAAAGTTATCCAAAAAAAGTGGACAGTGTAGCTATTGCTCCTCACTTGCCGACGCCAATCCGACCGTGTCCTCACCTAGATCCTGTAAACACAAAGAAAAACAATGGGGTGAGCACAAAAATAATGCTCAGTAAGTAAATCCTCTACTCGTATGTCCCCGTAACTCTTTCTCTTAATTCTTTCCTTACACACTTCTTGTCTCATTTATTTTCTCTTCCTGTTTCTCTTTCACACAGCTCTCTTTTATTAATTTTCTATTGTAAGTCACGACCTCATCTTACCAGAGGCACAGCCAGGTGGAGTTCACAAAGCATCAACCCACTCTTCGTGACTGCCGGGTGGAGTTCACAAAGCACCAACCCGCTCTTTGTGTTTTTCTCATTCTCTCTATTCTTAGAGTAGTTCATTCACAAAGTTCTCTACTCTTTCTGAAGATACTTCTCAATGCACAATTAATGTATAAGGATGGTTCATGCTTAAAATTTCTTACTTAATGCACTTATGAAATGCACAAATGCAATATTGCATCAAGATAGTCATTCTACACAGGTCACACTCAAGAAGGCATAACTTGAGTTATACACATCAGATTGCCTACAGTTTTAGTCTCGTTTTAAAGCTTAGAGACAGGGCTACAACGTTTATGCTTTGGTCTCAACCCAGTTCAATCTGTAAGATGCCCAAAAATCACTCAGAATGTCACGGCTGTGACAGGGCAACCATGGTAACATGTTCTCACTTAGGCATTTCATCAAACAACAATTGTGCCTAAACAAACCCTAATTTAATTATCATTCAATTTGTTTCCTAAACTATCCAAAATGAGAGAAAAACTCTCTTGTATCATCACCATAACCCCACGGCACAAACACTCCCACAATACTTCTCCAATTCTTTTAATTTCATTTCAAACTACATTCTCATCACTCAACAACACTTCTCATAATTGAAGTGTATTCAACAACCACAAAGCAAATATTCATCTCAACTCATCTCAATAACATAACATACTTATATATACATAAATCTCTACTCAATTTCTACTCAAAGGATTTCTCAAATCTCAACTTGGGTTGGATTTATTTACCTTGTAATGGAGAGATTTCACTAACACTTTTCCTTTCCTTTGATAGCTTGTCTCTTCTCTACAACTTTAAACAATAAAACCATAAGACTTCAATATACATATATAAGCAAAACTTCACATCTAAAGCAAGAATCTTTACCTTAGGATGCCTTAGATTAACTTTCTACCCCAAACTACTCAAAAACCCCTATAAAATTCTTGAAACATTGAAAGAAGAGTTGAGAGGAAGTGGTGAATGGGAATGGCGGTGGAGAAGAAAAAAATGAAGGGTTTTCTAAACCCAAACCCTTATTAACTTACAATTAACACATGCCTTCCCATTTTGCCCTTGCTCTTTCTTGGAAATTTCATCTATGTCCCTTAGTCAATTACAATAATGCCCTCATTTTTATTGCATTCTCCATGAAATTCTATCTCTTTTCACTCCCCAATTTTTCAACTAATTTTGAGTGAAAAGACCATTTTACCCCTAATGAAAGTTTAAGGGATTTTCTTCACATTTTTCTCAAAATAACTTTAAAAAAATTCAACTAAGGGTATAAGAACATAAATTAAATTACATACCTCCATGTGGGCGTTACAACCACCGTCGAAGGGTGGTCGGAAGTCACCATAATGCGCACGACAGGCTGGATCTAATCGGTCGTGCGCCGATATGGTCTTTTCCAACCAGTCGTGCGCCATTATGACAACTTCTGGCCACCCTTCGATGGTGGTGGCCAGCATCTAATGGGTGGGTGGAGATGTTTTTGTTAATTTCAATGTTTTATTGTAAGGGGTGTTTAGTAAATTAACAAATCTATGGGGTGTTTTTGTTAATTTTAAAATCCTACCTTGTAATAACAACCTAACTCAACTTTTTCAAAAATAATACTCAAAATAATATAACAAACACAACAATATGTGATTGCTCTAACCCATTGTAAAAAACCACTTTATGGTTTCAAATGATATGCGAGTGATGATGATATTTCATGGAAATTTTGGCGCATTAATGACCCTTGAAAATCGAGTAATTAAATTTATTCCTTGGGGTGGTCTACTTAGGATTTAACTGGTTAGGAGCATTAATGGTGGCTTTACACAAGTTTCTCATCTACAGCAAACCAAAATTACAGAACCCTAACCTTACAAGAAGTTTTGATTCCAATGAGGGGGCAACAACGACAGTAATCATAATTTGAAGCTATCTATATCCAAGGTCTCGAACTCATCTAAGAATCCAACAAACCAAATCCGCTTTGATGATCAACTCAATATCCCGCCCTACACTTGCTATCCGACTGTCGGGAAATTTAATTAAAATACCATTTCAAGTTTGGAATTAATTAAATAACCATAAAGTTTGAAACGCTTTACTAAATGACCATTTGTTTAAGCGATACAAGCTTATCGCTTAAGCGATGTAGACTTATTTATAAGCTTATCTCTTAAGCGATATGTTTAAATCGCTTAAGCGATGAAAATTCATAGCTATTTAATCCATTTCAAACTTGAAATAGTGTTTAATAACATCTCTCAGTCTCAAAGATAGCAAAGGCACCATGTCTATGTCTGAGCCGAGGACACCACATGACATGGATTATTGTGGAAGTCGTGCATTTAGGTGCTTTGGCTTGTTCTAGTACGATACGATATGATGCACTCTAGGTCTAGGGGTGTAATCAAGCCAAGTAGAGTCGTGCTAAGTATTAGGAAGCTCGAGCTTGGCTTGGCTTGAACAGTTGGAACCAAGGTTTTGATACCTGGCCCGGTGAATGACTCGGTCAAGTGATCGGGTCCTGAGCCGAGCGGTGGTGACATCATTATGCTCATTCACAGTTTCCAAAATATTTTGCTCCAACAGCTCAAATCTAAAGTCATACGAAGAGGCATGAGATCTTCATGAAAAGTGGGCAGGAAATTTTATTAACAAGGGACATGAGAAATACGAAGTTTATGGTTTTAGTCATCTCTGTCCAAATAACCCAAAGGATTGTAATCACCATAAAATTCCACAAAACAGAAGCCATTTTCCCTCCTTTAAAAGCACTATTCTCAATGAACAAAGAAATGCATGAATGTATAATAAACTACTTACTCTTACTACCCAAAAGGACACTATACAAGAATCTCAAAGTAATGGAGTAAAGAAGAAAAAGAAAATTTACAATTTCTGACTCCTTACACATGATACACCAATGTTACGACATACGAATATGTGGCCTTCTAACCAACAATGGGTTGGCCGAGTGGTAAAGGCTTGGGACCAAGGGATTTGCTCCCCCTATGGTCTTAGGTTTGAATCACAAGAACGATTGCTAATATTGTTGGTCACAGACCGCAGGGCTTGCCCAATTTTGAAATCCTTGTTCGAGGTCGAGGGATTAGTCGAGGTGTGTGTAAGTTGGCCTGAACACCCCCGGTAACCAAATATATATATATATATATATATTTTGACACTGACCAAATCTGTTAATCCTTCCACGTTTATGGATCTTAGCAAGAACTTGTCTTTAAGCAAGATACTTAAGCCTCAAAAATCAACCAGTAGGCTATAAAAAACAAGGGAATGTCATATAGGGAAAAATCAAATAGTGATGAAAAATAGGTTTAACTTTCCTTGTACCAAAAGGGATAAAAATCCCTTACCAAGCAAAAATACAACTACAAAAACAAAAAAGGAAAAGAGAATAATCGGCAAAGTACAATTTAGATTGAAGAAACACAGTTTCGCCAGTGAAGTTGAACTAGGATCAATTTAAATCTACTTTAGTGTATTAGCGGGGAGAAGAAGATTGAAGATGGAATTTGGACTTGGAGATGGAGATGGAATTTGAAGGATGCAAATGTAGCATAGTGAAGAAAGAATATATCCCTGATTGAATTGAAATGAAGAATGAAGATGCAAATTGGGAATTTTTTTTTAGGGTTTATATATGTAAATAATTAGCTACCTAGTTTGGGTCAAGAACAAGTCAGATCGACGGTTTTGTACTATTTTGCCAGTCTGACCACGGTCTAAAGTGATTTTTAGTGTATTAATGGGTTTAACATTGAACCAGACTGGAGTTGTGACTAATTCCTGGTCGAACCAACCAATCCGGTTTGGGTTTCAAAATAATCATTGGAACTTGAGCTCGATCGAGCTTCAAATGTTGAGCTTGAGCTCAGTTCCTCTGCTCCACCATCCATCTACCCAATCTCTCCATGGCACTAATCACATCCACCACTGCCAACCCCAATGCTACCCTAAAAACACAACAGCCCACACACCCAAATCAATCACTACAACAGCAAATGCAGTAGCCCACATACCCAAATCACTCACTACAATAGGAAATGCAGCAACACACACACCCACCATTGCACCCATAACCCATACAACCAAAGTAGCCACATCCAAATCTATATGTTGCTTGGCTGCCATGTAAGGGCCTTATGACAACCAGATCTGGTTGTTACAAGGCCCATACGCGGTAGCCAATTGGGGTCAATTGCTGATTGGTAAGAAATGTGGAGGGAGAGAAGAGAAACAAAATAGGCGTCAGTGAAGACAAAAAAGAAAAAGAAAGAGGAGATGAAATAGAAGACAGACAAAGATTTAATGAGGAGTGATGACAAAAGAGAAACAGAAAGAGAAGATAAGATTTAGGGTTTCAGTTCTTGATTTAAGGAGGAAGTGAAGACAAAATGATATATTACAGATACCCCCTAATAGTTGCAAAACTTGCATATATCCCTTGTTGAGCTCGAGTAAGATCGTGAGCTGCTCGAGCTAAGTATTGGGAAGCTCAAACTCAGCTTGGCTCGGCACGCGAGCTGCTCGAGCTTGAGCCAAGCCTAAGCTACTCGCGAGCAGCTGGCTCGCCTGACATCCTTGATGCACTCTATATCTAATGACTAAACTTTACAGAAAAGTGAAGATAAAGTCTACTACCACTTTGATGGGATAACACCTCTTAACAACTATGAAAGTTGATCAATGATTTGCGCCACACTTTATTTAGATATTGTTGTAGTTTAACTAGCAAAATTTGGTAGCAAAGTTTCCAAAAAAGTAGTACCAAAACCAGCAAAATATCAGGAACTATATAACATAGACAATAGTAGAAAAATAGCAAACTGAAAACTAATCAAAAGATATATGAGGATTGGTTGTGGACTTGGTCTTCTCTTATTAACTAAGTTAGCTCTTGAGAAGAATTATCAAATGCAATAGCTCCCTTCCCCTTAACAAAGCCTCGTCCTTAAGGATAAATTTTGAAAATATTTCTTGATGTTCCTACGTAGCTTCTCTTGGTGTTAGTCTTTGCTGATGGACTAAAACTTTTATTTTGCCTTTGTGAATTCGTTAGTCTAAAATAACTTGAGGAACTAGAGTAAGAGAATCATTTGTTGACATCTCAAGAAGATTTGGAAACATAACTCGCAACTCTCAAGTTTTTCCTTCAACTGCGAAACATGAAAAACTGGATAAATATGAGATATTGAAGGTAACTTTAATCAATACTCCACTTTTCCAATTCGATCAATTATTTCAAAAGGCCCATAAACTTCAGTAGAGAGTTTGTAATTCTTCCTTAGAGCAATAGTTGATGAATTATGGTTGTAGTTGAGATAAACATAATCCCTTATCTTGAACTCTTTTTCAGTATATTTAGCATCATATAATTTCTTCATTCTATCTTGAACTTGAGAAATATACCTGCAAACATCCTTAAGGACTTGGTATCTAGAAATCAACTCTTGCTCGACAGCTTCCAAACATGCAGTCCTAAGAATATAATCAAGGAATTGTAGGGGGCTTCTTCCATAAACTATTTCAAATGGGGTCTTTGTGTACAATAGCTTACCAACTTGTATTTTAACAAAATTCAGCCCATGACAACCAACTCATCCACTCCTTTAGTTTAGAAATTGTAAAACACCTCAGACACATCTCTAATGTTCTATTGACCATTTCACTTTGACAAAATGTGTATGGATAGTAACTTGAGCTAAAATTAGAAGATGCTCTATTTAGATGAAATAATTCCCTCCAAAATGCTCCGATAAAGATAGGATAACAATCACACATAATGGATCTTGACAAACCATGCAACTTGAAAATATTGTCAAAAAGTAATCGTTCACTCTCACTCCAGTATATGGGTGAGAAAGAGGAAGAAAATTGGCATACTTTGATAGTCTATCCACAACCACAAGAGTTGTCTTATCTTGTGACATCGAAAGACCCTTAATTAAATCCATTGAAATGTCTTCCCCAATTTGAGAAGGAATTGGCAGGGGTTGCAACAATCCAACTAGTGCAATGTTTTATGCTTTGTATCATTGACATCACATCCAAAAAAAAAATTAACTCTAATGCTTTGGAAGATCTTAACAAATTCTTCATGCATACTACCATAAAATTCCTTTATAATTGTTGATGTGAATTTAGAATCTAGGGAGAGATAAATGCGTTCCTTAAAAAAAAAAGAAAAAAATTATTTCATCATGCACATGTCATGGCCTTGAAGCTTCTCCTTTCTGAATTCGAGATTGTAAATCTTGAAGCATTGAATCTGAAGCTATTTCTTCTTTAGTAGCTTCCACCTAATGAGGTAATAGTTGGGTGAATGCAAATAAGGATACTATATTTGCTTTCGCTTCATGCCATCTTGAAAGTGCATCCATAACTTTATTCTCACCACCCTTTTTATATGCAGCTAAGAAATCATACCCCATCAGTTTGTAAAGCCAACGTTGTTGATCCAAAGTTGTTATCTTTTGTGACCATAAATGTTTAAAACTCTGATGGTCACTTCGTACAATGAATCCCTATAATACCCACATTCAGAAATATGGTAGGGATTATCTTATAGTCATAGTGAATATGTCTAACCAGTTTTATAGTGGAATTCCATAAAAGTTTTGATAGGGGCGAAATGGTGATTTCACATAAAATTACGTGTTCAAGTGAAAAGTGAGTATGATAAATATAATGTATTAAGTGTGCTAGCCATGAGAATAGAGTGGTAGAAAGGTTATGGATAACACACGTGATGTGACGCCAAGGTAAATACGTGTTTATAAAGTAATAGGAAAAAATTAAAGAATAAGGGTAAAATGGTCTTTTCACTCATAATTAGAGTTTATGATGGGAAGTGAAAATGACCAAGAACATGTGTTAAATCCATTGAAAGTGAGGGTATATCGGTAAATGCACGTATGGCATAATTGAAATTATCATAAAAGTGCAAGGGCAAAATGGAAATATATTTATTTATTTATTTATTTAATTATAAGACCTCAATTGACAAAACCCTAACCATTTGCACACCAAAAACGCCAACTACCTTCTTCCTCCATTTCTCCTCCATTTCTTCAAAGTCTTCCAAGAGAATTACATGAGAATTAATGCCTAAGTGAATATATGTTCATTTTATGACTTTCTAAGCATGAATTAATGGAGAAAGTGAGCAAAGGAAGCAAAGAAATGGATTCTTGGAAGAAATAGGTAAGTGAATCAAACTTAAGCCTTGTTTTGAGCCATAATCATAATTGTTGATTATTGTATGGTTGTATATGATGTATGGTGAGAATATTTGGCCATTTAAATGCTTGAATGATGTGTAAAAGTTTAGCCATGAAGAGTAGTTCATGTGTAAGTGATGATTTGGCGAATTATAAATGAAATATGGAAGAAGTATTGATGGAATGTGGGAATGATGATTTCGGCTAGATTAGGAGTTGAGTTTTTGGTGAGTTTTGTTCCAATTTTGAGGTATTGGGAGAGATGTGGAAGTGTGGTCAACCTAGTATGTGCATATAAATTGTTTGATGAAAATTCAAAAAGAAATGCATGCATAAATTTGTTAAATATTGTTGAACATATTGTTTGAGAAAGGAAAGAATTGATGTTAAAAGGTGGTATTAGACTTGACCAAGTATAAGTTTAAGTGTTTAAGAGTGCATTTTGCTATGCCAAAATTTAGAATAACACTTGGTTATGTTAGTTCAATGAAATGAATGGCCTTTAGTGCATGATTCAAGTTGCTTGAACTTTTAGCATTAGTTTGAATGACATATTGTATTTAGTCATTGAATTATGAGTTTTGAAACTTATGACTTTAGAAAAGTGATGGCAAGAATTGCATATTAAATTGTTGCAATAGTGTAGTATTGATGATAGTAAAAGATGAGTGATTATATTGTAATATTACAATATGCCACAATAAATTGTCAAGCTTGTATGCTTGAAATTAGAAAGATCATCCAAAGATTAGCTTGGCCAGATGACTATATTGTTGTTTCATGTTTTGAGATTAGTTATAAACAATATGTAATAAGTAATTTTATTGTATAAAGAATAGAAAAGTTTTCCCAAGTATAGATATCAAAGGAAACATCAAAGAAATAGAAGTTTGGTTTATGTATTAAATATATGACCATTTTAGAAATTGATTGGTACGAGTATAGTTTTCACGCCTTATGTTAGGAAACGGTCCATATACACAGCGGAAAAACAAAAATCATAATACAAGGATTGTTCCCATTGAGCCAAGATCAAGGGTATAATTTTACAATTTTATCATAATAAGAATCTGCAGAAATATTAATCATGAGTTTAGAAAAACATACGCACGTTTGGAGGCTCCTCCAAATTTTTCAATGAACGTTTTTGCTACCGATCCAAGTGTAGGATCGAACCGACGTAGTCCACACGAAGACAATCACAAAGAACTAAGAAGAGATTTGCTAGATCCTATTTAGCTTTAAGATTAAAGAAGAAAATCAAATGAATTGATTTTGGACAAAATGCAAAACTGTCGTGGGAGTGTTTTTGTGGCTGGAGGCTTTCTTTTTTTCAATCAAATGACATAATGAAAAACCTCTATCATTTACAATTAACACATTTCTTTTATAGTAATGTCTAATTGCCCTATTCCCTTATGGAATAGGCTTGAGCTCCAACCCAAACATCCCATGTTACCAAACACTCCCAATTAGATTATGTGATGTTTATTTCAATTATCTCAATTAAATCAATTAATATATAATATATATTATATATATATATATATATATATATATATTATTAACATTTAACAATAATGATGATTTAATTAAATATATGCGAACACATATTTAAACGTAATTGCACTATTTAATTTTTCTAATTAATTAAAAAAAGGCTAGACCTCAGCAAATTTAATTGCACTGTGAAATTACCAAAATAACCTTTCACCTAAAAAGATGAAAACGCCCTTCTTTCTTCTTGGGTCTTAAATTATCTTCTATGTGTGGGACCCATAGGTTTCTTATCATCCGGCAAGTAATAGTATCGCGATTAACACTAATTAATTGTCTCACTAATACACAGACCAAGATTGGCCCCTAGCAATGCTCATGGCCACCTGATAGATTCAGATTTAGCAAAGTAGCTACCTGTCACGATATGGTATGTACAATTCGATCCTTTCATCACGTTATCTCGACGAGACGAAGGCATAGAAATAGTGTCAACCTTTGGTTACTCTCGTATTATGTATTCAGTTTCTTGACTAATGACCTGTATTAAAATTGGATAGAGCAACAAACTCAATCCCACTGTGGCCACAGTTTTAGTTCATTGCCATTTACTAAATTGCGCCGTGAGATAACTCTCCCGTACCCGGGAGTGATGAATCCTCGGTCAATCCACCATAGTCTGATACACTCCTCGATGAGTCATCACTATCGTATTGACAACTCTGAATAGAACTGCATTAGGCTGTGTCAAACTACACCAATCGGTGCACAAGGCGCCCGGTGATCTCAAGTCTAAGGATCAAATGCACCACCATTCGTTAGAGGATTTGTCATAGCACTAGGGTTACCATCCATATGGAATCCTCTGGTGGGTCAATCCATGGATTGTTGCGGGTGTATCCGCTACAGCAAGCACCATGTGTTGGACCAAGTTGTCACCAAACAACCTTGACAAGTGAGATCAGTCACTGCCTTTCGACAGGGTCGTTCAACACTATGATAGCCTTACCGTATTATGTGCCCTTACTTCAGAATAATACTAGGGCTACGGACGTTTCTAGAATGGCCACCATATGTGTTCATAGGGTTCTCACTATCAAGATTTGAAAAACTGATACCCTCGTCACGGTTCTACCATTCTAGGACATATATCAATACATATTACATATAATGACTTACGCGATATAGAATAAAATGTCTTTTATTATTGATTAATGAACATTATGTAATAACTACTTCTTAGTCAAATACCATAAAAATATACATAATAAAATACATGTATAATAAAATAAGTAGTTGGGCCCAAATTTTTTATTTTATTAAACTATACATCTTTATACAAAATTAGTATCATAAACAAAAACTATCAAAACTATGTAGACAATGTAGCCATTCCTCCTCGCATGCCGAAGTCATCCGACCGGTCCCACCTAAATCTGCAAAAATATAGAAAGGCAATAGGGTGAGCAGAAATAAGGCTTAGTAAGTAAATCCTCTAATATCTATCCCCGTAACTCTCTCTCTCTCTAAGTCTTTCCTTACAATTCCCATTACTCTCTCTTTTATACTTCTCTCTGTTTCTCTTTCTTAGACTCTTTTCTACTAACTCTTTTTAGTAAGTCACGGCCCATCTTACCGAGGGCACAACCGAGACTCGCTCCCGCTCTCCGTGACTTCTACTCGTTCTTAGCCGATCGGAACTCGGTTATACATGGATTCGGAACCCTTGGCATGTGAGTAATAATCTCTCTCTCGGGTACTCTCGGGTATAGCCTCATCCGCATGCACTCTCACGGGCTACACCACTTCTCTCTCTCATACTCATGCTGTCTCTCAATGCGGGGTACATGCGAGAATACTCTACCCATTACTCACGGGTTCCCCATCGACAACCTATCTATTCTCTTTTTCTCTCTTTTCTCTTAATAAAGTCACACTCAAAGTTCTCTACTCTTTTTCTACTCTTTCTCTAATGCATAATTAATGCATATGGATGATTCATGCTCATTAATGACTCATGAAATGCACAAATGCAAGTTGCATCAAGATACATTCTGCACAGGTCACACTCAATAAGGCATAACTTGAGTTATACATACCGGATGCTACGATTTTAGTCCGTTTAAATCTTAGAGACAGGGGCTACAACTTTAGTTTTGGTCTCAACCCAGTTTAATCTTTAAGATCCCAAAAATCACTCAAAAAGTCACAGCGTGATAGGGCAGTTTCTACTTAGGCATTTCATCAAACAAATGCATGCTAACTTTAATCTATTTTGATACACTTACTTTTTCTTTAACCATCCATTCATGGAGCAAACAATCCTCCACAATAAATCTAAACATGGCCAAGAAAAACACTTCAAATATTCTACTTAAATTTTCTAAATGTAACCAAACTTCACTGGTGTACCACAACTTCATTTCTACTTCTCATGGCTCAAAATTTCATCAAAACCCATCAACTCATCAATAATATCATTCGAACAATCAATCTCAAGCTCATAAAACATAAGCATGCATATCAATCATTTGATTGCTTGAACCTTAACTTGGGTTGGATTTAATTACCTATGGGTAATGGCTTCTCTAGCACTTCCCTCCCTTTTGTATTTGTCTTCTATCTACAATTAAACAATAACAACTAAAGACTTTAAAAATCCTAAGCAAATTCTATCTAAAGCAAAATCCTTACTTAGGATGCCTTAGATAAATCTCTACTAAAAAAAACTACCCCAAAAATCCTTAGAAATCTTGGAAGATTGAGTGGAGGATTGAGAGAAATTAGGGAATGAGAATGGCGGTGGAGATGGTGAAGAATGAAGGGCTTTCAACACTTAAACCCTTTTAGCTCAACTTAATACAATCATTCCCATTTTGCTCTTGCTCTTTCTTGAAAATTCCATCTATGTCCCTTAGTCATTACAATAATGCCCTCATTTTTATTCATTCTCCATGAAATTCTATCTCTTTTCACTCCCCAATTTTTCAACTAATTGTGAGTGAAAAGAACATTTACCCTAATGAAAGTTTAAGGATTTTCTTCACATTTTTCTCAAAATAAACTTTAACAAAATTCAACTAAGGGCCAACCAACCAAAAATAACAACATGCAAGCTCAATGAGAACAAATCAATAAACATTCAAGCAATGCACAATAATTTAACTACATACCTCAAGTGGGGCGTTACACATATTACAAAGAGTCAATTCTACAATAATTGATTGGCTCTAGGGCATCTACTCTAACACCTTATTATTTATACAAGCATAGAATTGTGTCTGAAAGATCTTGAGATATTTTGTATAGGCCAAAAGTCTAGAGAATGTTAGAAAGAAATTAGAATTAGCCTAAGTATATATGTTGTGCCATATGTAGATTGAATTACAATGATTAATATGGCAACATAGATAATGTATAGAATGTAGCCAAAGAAAAGAAGAAAGAAAGGCATGTATAACAATTGAAGTTGATGGTCATGTTAAGGAGAATGTAAATTTATGGCATTAAAATTTGTATTTAGAAAGTGTACAAGACATGTTTGTTACATTAGAAATATTGAGAGTAGTTCATGACATGTTATGTGATATATATATATATATATATATATATATATATTATATAAATATATATATTATATATATATATATCATATATATATATATATATATATATATTATATAATATATATATATATATATATTATATATATATATAATATATATATAGATATAGTATTATATATATATACCTAAATTGTGGCATAGATTTTTATAGAAGAAATTAGATTGCCCAAAATGTAGAATTCATCCCTAGTTGAATTGTGTCGTTTTAATATCTCACTAATAGAATTATCTAATAGAATTATAGAAGAGTGAATTTGTGAGAGATAATGTAATGTGTACGTGTACATTTTACCATAGCATGATATAGAATTAATAATTATGTAGAAATTATATAATCGCGTACGTACACACGACACATAGATTCAGAAATAAAAAAAATAAAATAGAAAGTGTTTAGTTAAGCGGTATAGATAGAACTTGGCTTTCCAAAAAATATAGAAATAAAAGCCTTAGAATCATAAATACAGCTAGAGTCAGACGTATATTTTGGGATCATGCATAGACAACATATAAATACATGACATAACATAACATGTATTTCAAAATTTAAAAATTATTGGAAAATGTCTAGCTAGTTATTTTTTAGATTTACAGAGCATGTTTTTAGAGGGTTGTTGCGATGGGGAACCTATGAGCATTCGCTGTGTCTGCTTGCGGCGACAGAGATGCAGAAGTTTCCCACATGCACGTCGCTATCAGCGAGCAGCCTCAGAATTGTACAGTCCGATAGAAGTGCATATGGATGAGGACTGCACCCAGAAAGAATTTTAGAATACGCTCACACGGCCAAGGTTCCAAATCCATGCCTCAGCCTAGTCCGATCGGCAAACTAGAACAGAATACAGAAAGAGAAAAAGAAAGAAAAATAGAAAACAGAAAGAATTTCAAAAAGAAAGGAAAAAAAATTTCAGAAAGAATACAAACATGATCATTTGCATATGCATCAGACATTTTATGTGCATTGCATCTTATGCATTTATGCATAGATTGAAGAGTTTATTTTATTATTGCGTGTCTGACTAGCCAAGAAAAGAAAATAGAAGCCCATGAAAATAGAGAAGAAAAGAAAATAGAAGCCTACGAGAATAGAAAAGAAATTAGAGATATACGAGAAAAGAACAAACATTAGATATATGCTAGAAAAGAATAGAAATTAGAACCATGACAAATAGCAAGGAAACTTAGCGATTTGTTGAGTAGAGAAGGAAACAAAAAGATATAATCTAGCAGAGAAGAGAAATAAAACGATAAAGAATAGCACATCACTAGAAAGATTTGATAAAAATAGAAGACTACTAAGTAGTACGCTTGAGAATAAAGAGAGAAAGCAAGCTGAAATTTAGAAGTAGTACAGTGAAAACGGGGACAGCGGAGTAAGAGCATAGTTAGATTTGATTTAATTACTGAGCATTTATATCTCACCCTGTTGCTTTCTTTATTTTTGCAGGTATTAGATTATAACGGTCCGAAGACGTCAAGCTGGCGAGAGGATTGCACACACTGTCTCAGTGAAGGAATTAATGTGGATTTACATATGTATTTTTGGTAGTAATGATATTTAGAAAAATATCTTCACGCTTTCCGATTCATTAGAAAATGATTCTTATTATTTTTATATATGTGAGAAAGAGCCATCAATACTTCTTCCATATTTCATCTATAATTCGCCAAATCATCACATACAAATGAACTACTCTTCATGGCTAAACTTTTACACATCATTCAAGCATTTAAATGGCCAACAATTCTCACCATACATCATATACAACCATACAATAATCAACAATTACAATTATGGCTCAAAACAAGGATTAAGTTTGATTCAATTAACTATTTCTTGCAAGAATCCTTTTCTTTGCTTCCTTTGTGCACTTTCTCCATTGATTCATGCTAAAACACATAAATTCATGAGAACTCATACTTATAAAACACAAATCCCCTTCCGAGTAAATAGAGTCTCCATTTTTGGATAGCAAGCATTATTGCCGAAATTCCCTTCTCATAAGTTGAGAGAAGAAAGTTCTTTCCTTGGAAGGCTTGGCTAAAAAAATGCAATTGGTCTTTCCTGCATAAGAATAGCATCCACACCAACACCAGAAGCAACACATTCAACAATAAGTATATTAGAAAAATCAGGTAAAACTAGTACCAAGGCATGTGTCGTTGCTAGCTTAAGTTTTCGAAAAGCTTTATCTAAGGCTTGATCCCATTCAAAAGGGTTGTTCTTTAACATCTTAGTGAGTGGAGCTGCAATTTTTCCATAATGTTGAATAAACTTTCGATAGTAACCTGTAAGTCACAATAACCCTCGCATTGCTTTTATGTTTATTAGATTTTGGCTTTTTGCCATGTTAGGATAGCTTCAATCTTCATTGGATCAACTGCCACTCCTTGGTTGGAAATTAAATGTCCAAAATATTGAACTTTTTGCATCTCAAATTGGTAGTTTTTAACCATTACTTTCAAATGATGGCTTTGCAAGACATCAAAAACAACTCTCAAAAGCTCTAAATGAGTATCCTAGATTTTACTATTAATAAGGATATCGTCAAAAAGACTAAATAAATTTATGCAAGTAATTTTGAAATACCTCATTTATAAGAGCTTGAAAGGTCAATGGGCTATTGGTGAGATCGAACGACATGACTAGAAATTTTTAGTGCCCTTGATACGCATGAAAGTTATTTTTTCAATGTTATCATGGTGCATGCGAACTTGATGATATCCATACCTCCAATCTAATTTAATGAAGAATTTTGCATTTGTAAGCTAAACCAAAAGCTTGTCAATTACGAGAATTGGAAATTTATCTTTAATTGTAATTCCATTCAAAGGTCAACAATCCTTGTACATTCTTCAAGTTCTGTCTAGCTTTCTACAAGAAAATCTCATTGTTGCAGTTGCTATCTCCTTAACCAACATTTTAATCTCATTTTTTTTTTTAAATGAGGATATTGATAAGGTGGCATTGTAATGGTCCAGTCCAGGCATAAGTGGGATACAGTGATCATGGTTTCAGGAGGTAAAAGCCCTAGGGCTATTCATAGATCTTGGTAACTTGATACTACCTTCAATCTCTTCTGGAATTACTTGGTGCTATGTCTCTCTGTTATTTACCCACAAGCACAATAATACCCACAGTTGGTTCTTAGCTAATTATCCACAACTTGTCAAAGTCTAATGTATAAGGCCAAAGTCCTCAACCATGGGTACTAACACAAATCTAAGCCTTAAATATGAAGGATCGAATGACCTCAGAGAGAGGAAGGGGGGGGGGGGGGGGGTGGTTGCGGGTGTGAGGTATGGTCAAAATAACATATATAGTGACTTAAGGGGTTTCTATAGTGCAATATAGTGAATATGGAATGACAAGCAATTGAAATACCTAAAACATAAAATAAATTGCACCTGTAAAGAGATAAAAAGAATAGAAAAACAAAACACAATGATATTAGGTGGTTTGGCCCCAATCTGACCTACACCATTCTTTCAAGCATGGGCTGAGGTTTTCCATGATCTTCCTCGGTTGATCACCCAACCAGGTAAATCCAATACAAATAGCTTCCTATAAGTGATATTAAGACTTTACACACAATTGTTTCACAAGGTACATTGAAACCTCTCTCACATACTAGGACTTACTTTTTCTCACTAGAAATGTCCAAAACTCAAAAGTGAACCTCAATCTTTTACAACTCAAGTTGGATTGATGAAATAGTAAAAATGACTCTCTAAGAGTAGATATACATATGTTTTGCATAAAACAAACCAATCTACAAGAGGAAAAGTTTATTTGTACAAAGGGTTTGTGTTATAAAAAGAGATTTGCAACTGAAAGCTCAAGTGGTTTGTTTAAATTACTTTTGCTTTGATAAATATGACATTTCAAAGTGTGCAAAGTTATTTCAGAATGAGTTTTGTTGAGTTTATATAGGACAGTACAAAAATATAGCCGTTATGCCCAAAACAGGAGTTTGAGAACCACAAAAATTAGTTGACCCCTTTGAACTCGATCAACTGGATTAAAGGTAGTGCCAACTCGACACTAGTCGTTAGAATGGCTAAGCCACATCCAATTGACCGGACCAATTAGGCAGAATAAGGTCTACTCCAGTTCAAATTTGGAAGACAATCAGAAAAATAATTCATCGAATGAATGGCGTGAAAGTGCAAGTTTTCAAACTATAGTGGATATACTTTACCCTTAAACTTTAAATTATGATATTTTAGCCCCTAAATAGAACCCAAAAAGGGGATTCACAATCCAGTTGACTGGCTTGGGTTAAATTATAAAGGTATGAAACATAGAAAATATCAGTTTGGCCCACTAGGTGAATGGAATGAAGAATAATTATATGTGTGTATGATATTTAAGAGTTGCGTGAGCATGAATGAGTGCAAGACCCAAGGCCTTCACCAGGTCGGGTTACCAATTTTCCTATTCACCAAAAACCCTAAAAATTGGGACGGTGATCAACGAACAATTGGAGATCGGGATGTTGAGGAAGAGAAAAGGCCGGTGGGTGCAATGGAAGTGACAGAGGTGATTTCCGGTGGATGAATAGATCAAAAATCGCAAAACTAAATCAGTGGCAACAACCGATTGGTGAGGCAATTGGGGGATGGGTGATATGGGTTTTGGTCAAGAGGCTGAGGGGAGTGTTTCGCAGTGACGATGAGTGTTTTTGTCGTTAGAAACAGGCCCTATTTGCCTTGGTTTGTTGATGTTGGCAATGGTGTTTAGGGTGTTTTTGAAAAATTTTAAACCTATAGAGACTTATAGTAAGTTAGGGCATTTTTGTTATATTTCAAACTTTTGGACACCAGTTTGACTTGCCGGTCAAACTGGTCAACCCAGGACCCAACCACTTTGTCGGGTTTCACCATGGGTTGGTTATTAAAACACTGAGTTTAACTAGGGGTGGAAAAAAAACCCGAAAACTGAACTGGACTGAAAAATCAGACCGAAACCGGGCCGAAAATCCATTTTTTTTGGGGTTTCAGTTCGATTTCAGTTTGATTATTAAAAAAACCAAAAATTTGGTTCAGTTTCGGTTTTTGGCAAAATAAAATCTGGTTACCCGGAACCGGTTTTCTGAACCGAAAATTAAAAAAAGTTTGTATTGTTTATTTGTTTTTACGTTTTTTACTCTTTGACTCTTGTCTAACACTAACACAAGTACACAACACTACAACAGATCTACCCTCAATCTTATTCTCTGATTCTCAGATTTCTTACTGTCGCATGCTGCATGCCGAACTCACCTCACGCCGTATTCTCTGTCTCTCATTCTCTGTTGGACTCACCTCATGTCGCATTCTCTGTCTCTCATTCTCTGTCGGACTCACCTCATGCAGCACGTCGCACGTCGTGTAAACCCCGCGTTATTATTCCAATGCCTTAAGGTATGAAATTTACCTTTTCAAGTAATTTTCTTTTTTGAATGGAAGGGTAAAATGGTCAATTTACATGTATTTCGAGATGTGGCCATTATAAAGTGTAAAGGATGATGTCATTGAAGAGAAATGAGGGTAGAATGGTTATAAAGTTGATTGATAAGGTTAAATGGCATAAACGGTAACCAAGGGTATAATGGTCTTTTCATACAAAACCATATGATTAAATGTAAAAATTAGAAGATGCTTTATTTAGATGAAATAATTCCTCCAAAAGTGCTCCGAACTAAAGATAGATAACAGACTCCACCATTAAGGTATCTGACAAAACCATGCCACTTGAAAATATTGTCAAAAAGTAATCGTATCACACTCACTACCAGTATATGGGTGAGAAAGAGGAAGAAACTTGGCATACTTTGATAGTCTAGTCCACAACCAAAAGTTGTCTTATCTTGCTGACATCGAAAGACCCTTAATTAAATCCATTGAAATGGCTTCCCCAATTTGAGAAGAATTGGCAGGGGTTGACAACAAATCCAACTAGTGCAATGGTTATGCTTTGTATCCTGACATCACATCCAAAAACAAAAATAACTCTAATGCTTTGGAAGATATTAACAAATTCTTCATGCATACTACCATAAAATTCCTTGTATAATTGTGATGTGAATTTAGACATCTAGGAGAGATAAATGCGTTCCTTAAAAAAAAGAAAAAAATTATTTCATCATGCACATGTCATGGCCTGAAGCTTTCCTTTCTGAATTCGAGATTGTAAATCTTGAAGCATTGAATCTGAAAGCTATTTCTTCGCTTTAGTAGCTTCCACCTAATGAGGGTAATAGTGGTGTGAATGCAAATAGGATACTATATTTGCTTTCGCTTCAGCCATCTTGAAGTGCATCCCATAACTTTATTCTCACCCACCCTTTTATTGCAGCTAAGAAACTCATACCCCATCAGTTGTTAAAGCCAACGTTGTTGATCCAAAGTTGTTATCTTTGTGACCAAATGTTTAAAACTTGATGGTCACTTCGTACAATGAATCCCTTATAATACCCACATTCAGAAATATGGTCGGGATTATCTTATCAGTCATAGTGAGATATGTCAACCAAGTTTATAGTGGATTCCATAAAAGTTTGATAGGGGCGAATGGTATTTCACATAAATTACGTGTTCAAGTGGAAAAGTGAGTATGATAAATTAATTGTATTAAGTGTGCAGCCATGAGAATAGAGTGGTAGAAAGGTTTAGGATAACCACGTGATGTGACGCCAAGGTAAATACGTGGTTTAAAGTATAGAAAAATTAAAGAATAAGTGTAAAATGGTCTTTTCACTCATAATTAGAGTTATGATGGGAAGTGAAAATGACCAAGAACATGTGTTAAATCCATTGAAAGTTGAGGGTATATCGGTAAATGCACGTATGGCATAATTTGAAATTATCATAAAAGTGCAGGGCAAAATGGAATATATTTATTATTATTTATTAATTATAAGACCTCATTGACAAAACCCCTAACCATTGCAACACCAAACGCCAACTACTTCTTCGTCCATTTCTCCTCCATTTCTTTTCAAAGTTTCCAAGAGAATTACCTGAGATATGCCTAAGGAATATATGTTTCATTTTATGTACTTTTCTAAGCATGATTAATGGGGAAAGTGAGCAAAGGAGCAAGAAATCGGAGTTCTTGGAAACGAAATAGTAAGTGAATCAAATCTAAGCCTTGTTTTGAGCCACTAATATAATTGTTGAGTATTTGTATGGTTTGTATATGATGTATGGTGAGATATTTGGCATTTACAATGCTGATGATGTGTAAAAGTGGTTACCATGAAGAGTATTCATGTGTAAGGATGATTTTTGGCGAATTTAATGAAAATGGAAGAAGTATTGGATGAATGTGGGAATGCTGATTTCGGCTAGATTAGGAGTTGAGTTTTTTGGTGAGTTTTGTTGCCAATTTTGAGTATTGGGAGATGTGGAAGTGTGGTCAACTGTATTGCATATAAATTGTTTGATGAAAATTCAAAAAGAAATGCATGCATCTAATTGTTAAATATTGTTGAACATATGTTTGAGAAAGGAAAGAATTGATGTTTTAAAGGTGGTATTAGAATTGACCAAGATAAGTAAGTGTTTAAGGTGCATTTTGTTATGCCGAAATTAGAATAACACTTGGTTATGTTAGTTCAATGAAATGAATGGCTTAGTGCATGATTCAAGTTGCTTGAACTTTTAGCATTAGTTTGAATGACATATTGTATTTAGTCATTGAATTATGAGTTTTGAAACTTATGACTTTAGAAAAGTGTGGCAAGATTGTAGATTAAATTGTTGCAATGTGTAGTATTGATGATAGTAAAAATGATGATTGATATTGTAATATTACAATATGCCACAATAAATTGTCCAGCTTGTATGCTTGAAATAGAAAGATCATCCAAAGATTAGCTTGGCCAGGTGACTATATTGTTGTTTCATGTTGAGATAGTTATAAACAAGATGTAATAAGTAATTTTATTGTATAAGATAGAAAAGTTTTCCCAAGTATAGATATCAAAGGAAACATCAAAGAATGAAGTTTGGTTATTGTATTAAATATATGGCCATTTTAGAAATTGATTGTACGAGTATGTTTTCAGCCTTATGTTAGGAAACGGTCCATATACACGCGGAAAAACAAAAATCATAATACCAGGATTGTTCCCATTGAGCCAAGATCAAGGGTTAATTTTACAATTTTACATAATAAGAATCTGCAGAAATATTAATCATGAGTTTAGAAAACACTACGCACGTTTGGAGCCTCCAACTTTTTCAATGAACGTTTTTGCTAACGATCCAAGTGTAGGATCGAACAGACGTAGTCCACACGAAGACAATCACCAAAGAACTAAGAAGAGATTGCTAGATCCTATTTTAGCTTAAGATTAAAAAGAAGAAATCAAATAAATTGTTTTGGACAAAATGCAAACTGTCGTGGGAGTGTTTTTGGGCTGGAGGCTTTCTTTTTTTCAATCAAATGACATAATGAAAAAACCTCATCAGTTTACAATTAAACAGTTCTTTTATAGTAATGTCTAATTGCCTATTCCCTTATGGAATAGGCTTGAGCTCCAACCCAAACATCCCATGTTACCAAACCACTCCCAATTAGATTATGTATGTTTATTTATCATATTCCAATTAAATCAATTAATATATATATATATATATATATATATATATATATATATATATTATTAACATTTAACAATAATGATGATTTAATTAAATATATGCGAAACACATATTTAAACGTAATTGCACTATTTAATTTTTCTAATTAATTAAAAAAGGCTAAGAACTCAGCAAATTTAATTGCACTGTGAAATTACCAAAAAACCTTTCACCTAAAAAGATGAAACGCCCTCTTTCTTCTGGGTCTTAAATTATCTTCTATGTGTGGGACCCATAGGTTTCTATCATACGGCAGTAATAGTATCGCGATTAACACTAATTAATTGTCTCACTAATACACAGACCAGATTGCCCCTAGCATGCCTCATGGCCACCTGATAGATTCAGATTTAGCAAAGTAGCTACCTGTCAGATATGGTAATGTACAATTCGATCCTTTCATCACGTTATCTCGCGCGGACGAAGGCATAGAAATAGTGTCAACCTTGGTTACTCTCGTATTATGTATTCAGTTTCTTGACTAATGACTGTATTAAAATTGGATAGAGCAACAAATCAATCCCACTGTGGCCACAGTTTTAGTGTCATGCCATTACTAATTGCGCCGTGAGATAATCTCCCGTACCCGGGAGTGATGAATCCTCGGTCAATTCCACCATAGTCTGCGATACACTCTCGATGACAGTCCATCACTATCGTATTGACAACTCTGATAGAACTGCATTAGGCTCGGTCAAATACACCAATCGGTGCACAGGCGCCCGGTGATTCAAGTCTAAGGAGCAAATGCACCACCATTCGTTAGAGGATTGTCATAGCACTAGGGTTTACCACCATATGAATCCTCTGGTGGGTCAATCCATGGATTGTTGCGGCGTTATCCGCTACAGCAAGCACCATGTGTTGGACCAAGTTGTCACCAAACACCTGACAAGTGAGATCAGTCGCCTTTCGACAGGGTCGTTAACACTATGATAGGCCTTACCGTATTATGTGCCCTATACTTCAGAATAATACTAGGGCTACGGAGTTTCTAGAATGGCCACCATAGTGTTCATAGGGTTCTCACTATCAAGATTTGAAAAACTGATACCCTCGTCACGGTTCTACCATTCTAGGAATATATCAATACATATACCAATATATGACTTACGCGATATAGAATAAAATGTCTTTTATTATTGATTAATGAACATATGTATAACTACTTCTAGTCAAATACCATAAAAATATACATAATAAAATACATGTATAATAAAAAATAAGTAGTTGGGCCCAAATTTTTTATTTTATTAAACCCTATAATGCTTTTACAAATTAGTATCATAAACAAAAACTATCAAAACTATGTAGACAATGTAGCCATTCCCCTCGCATGCCGAAGTACATCCGACCGGTCCCACCTAAATCTGCAAAAATATAGAAAGGCAATAGGGTGAGCAGAAATAAGGCTTAGTAAGTAAATCCTCTAATATCTATCCCCGTAACTCTCTCTCTCTTAAGTCTTTCCTTACAATTCCCATTCTCTTCTTTTATACTTCTCTCTGTTTTCTTTCTATAGACTCTTTTCTACTAACTTTTTAGTAAGTCACGGCCCATCTTACCGAGGGCACAACCGAGACCGCTCCGCGCTCTCCGTGACTTCTACTCGTCTTAGCCGATCGGAATCGGTTATACATGGATTCGAACCCTTGGCCATGTGAGTAAATAATCTCTCTCTCGGGTACTTCGGGTATAGCCTATCCGCATGCACTCTCAACGGGCTACACCACTTCTCTCTCTCTACTCATGCTGTCTCTCAATGCGGGGTACCTGCGAGAGAATACTCACCCATTACTCACGGGTTCCCCAGCGCACAACTATCTATTCTCTTTTTCTCTCTTTTCTCTTAATAAAGTACACTCAAAGTTCTCTACTCTTTTTCTACTCTTTCTCTAATGCATAATTAATGCATATGGATGATTCATGCTCATTAATGACTCATGAAATGCACAAATGCAAGTGCATCAAGATAGCATTCTGACAGGTCAATCAATAGGCATAACTTGAGTTATTACATACCGGATGCTACGATTTAGTCCGTTTTAAATCTTAGAGACAGGCGGGTACAACTTTAGTTTTGGTCTCAACCCAGTTAATCTTAAGATGCCAAAAATCACTCAAAAAGTCACAGCGTGATAGGGCAGTTTCTATAGCATTCATCAAACAAATGCATGCTAACTTAATCTATTTTGATACATTACTTATTTCTTTAACCATCCATTCTGGAGCAAACTCCTCCACAATAAATCTAAACATGGCCAAGAAAACACTTCAAATATTCTACTTAAATTATGTTCTAAATGTAACCAAACTTCACTGGTGTACCACAACTTCATTTCTACTTCTCATGGCTCAAAATTATCATCAAAACCCATCAACTCATCATAAGATCATTCTGAACAATCATCTCAAGCCATAAAACATAAGCATGCATTCAATCATTTGATGCTTGAACCTTAACTTGGGTTGGATTAATTACCCTATGGGTAATGGCTTCTCTAGCACTTCCCTCCTTTTGTATATTGTCTTCTTATCTACAAAAATGTAAACAATAACAACATAAGACTTTAACAAATCCTAAGCAAATTCTAATCTAAAAGCAAAATCCTTACATTGGATGCCTTAGATAAATCTCTACTAAAAAAAATACCCCAAAAATCCTTAGAAATTTGGAAGATTGAGTGGAGGATGAGAGAAATTAGGGAATGAGAATGGCGGTGGAGATGGTGAAGAATGAAGGGCTTTCAACACTTAAACCCTTTTAGCTCAACTTATGACAATCATTCCCATTTTGCTCTTGCTCTTTCTGAAAATTCCATCTATGTCCCTAGTCATACAATAATGCCTCATTTTTATTCATTTCCATGAAATTCTATCTCTTTCACTCCCCATTTTTCAACTAATTGTGAGTGAAAAGACACATTTACCCTAATGAAAGTTTTAAGGATTTTTCTTCACCATTTTCTCAAAATAAACTTAACAAATTCAACTAAGGGCAACCAACCAAAATAACAACATGCAAGCTCATGAGAACAAATCAATAAACATTCAAGCAATGCAACCAATAATTTAACTACATACCTCAAGTGGGGCGTTACACATTTACAAAGAGTCAATCTACAATAATTGATGGCTTAGGGCATCTCTCTAACACCTTATTATTAGTACAAGCATAGAATTGTGCTCTGAAGATCTTGAGATATTTTGTATAGGCCAAAAGTCTAGAGAAGTTAGAAAGAAATTAGAATTAGCCTAAGTATATATGTTGTGCCATTGTGTAGATTGAATTACAATGATTAATATGGCAACATAGATAATGTATAGATGTAGCCAAAAGAAAAGAAGAAAGAAAGGCATGTATAACAATTGAGGTTGATGGTCATGTAAGGAGAATGTAAATTTTGGCATAAAAATTTGTATTAGAAAGGTGACAAGACATGTTTTTACATTAGAAATATTGAGAGTAGTCAATGACATGTTATGTGATATATATATATATATATATATATATATATATCTATATAAGATATATATATTATATATATATATATCATATATATATATATATATATATAATATTATATAATATATATATATATATATATATCTATATATATATAGATATATATTATAGATATAGTATATATATATATAATACCTAAATTGTGGCATAGATTTTTATAGAAGAAATTAGATTGCCCAAAATGTAGAATTCATCCCTAGTTGAATTGTGTCGTTTTATATCTCACTAATAGAATTATCTAATAGAATTATAGAGAGTGAATTTGTGAGAGATAATGTAAGGTGGACGTGTACATTTTACTCATAGCAGATAGTAGAAGTAATAATTAGTAGAAAATTATATAATCGCGTACCTACACACGACACATAGATTCAGAAATAAAAAAAATAAAATAGAAAGTGTTTAGTTAAGCGGTGATGAGATAGAACTTTGGCTTTCCAGAAAAATATAGAAATAAAAGCCTTAGAATATAAAATACATGCTAGACGTCGACGTATATTTTGGGATCATGCATAGACAACAATATAATACATAATAACAAAACATGTATTTCAAAATTAAAAATTATTGGAAAATGTCTAGCTAGTTATTTTTAGATACAGAGCTGTTTTTAGAAGGGTTGTTGCGATGGGGAACCTATGAGCATCGCTGTGTCTGCTTGCGGCGACAGAGATGCAGAAGTTTCCCACATGCACGTCGCTATCAGCGAGCAGCCTCAGAAATTGTCAGTCCGATAGAGTGGGCATATGGAGGAGGACTGCACCCAGAAAGAATTTTAGAATACGCTCACACGGCCAGGTTCAACCATGCCTCCGCCGTAGTCCGATCGGCAAAACTAGAACAGAAATACAGAAAGAGTAAAAAGAAAGAAAAATAGAAACAGAAGAATTCAAAAAGAAAGGAAAAAAAATTTCAGAAAAATACAAACATGATTCATTTGCATATGCATCAGACATTTTATGTGCATTGCTTTAGGCATTTATGCATAGAGATGAGGTTTATTTTATTATTGCGTGTCGACTAGCCAAGAAAAGAAAATAGAAGCCCAGGAAAATAGAGAAGAAAAGAAAATAGAAGCCTACGAGAATAGAAAAGAAATTAGAGCTATACGAGAAAAGAACAAACAGTTGATATATGCTAGAAAAGAATAGAAATTAGAACCATGACAAATAGCAAGGAAACTTAGCGATTTGTGAGTAGGAAGGAAACAAAAAGATATAATCTAGCAAGAGAGAAAATAAAACGATAAAGAATAGCACATCACTAGAAAGATTTGATAAAAATAGAAGACTACTAAGTAGTACGCTTGAGAATAAAGAGAGAAAGCAAGCTGAAATGTAGAAGTAGACGGAAACGGGGACAGCGGAGTAAGAGCATAGTTAGATTTGATTTAATTATGAGCAGTTATATCTCACCCTGTTGCTTCTTATTTTTGCAGTGTATTAGATTATAACGGTCCGAAGAAGTCAAGCTGGCGAGAGGATTGCACACACTGTCTCAGTGAAGGAATTAATGTGGATTTACATATGTATTTTTGGTAGTAAGATATTAGCAAAATATCTTCACGCTTTCCGCCATTAGAAATGATTATTTATTTATATATGTGAGAAAGAGCCATCAATACTCTTCCATTTCATCTTATAATTCGCCACATATCATACAAATGAACTACTCTTATGGCTGAAACTTTTACACATCATTCAAGCATTTAAATGGCCAACAATTCTCAACTACATCAATTACAACCATACAATAATCAACAATACAATTATGCGCTCAAAACAAGGCTTAAGTTTGATTCAATTACCTTTTCTTGCAAGAATCCTTTTCTTTGCCTTCCTTTGCTGACTTTCTTCATATGATTCATGCTAAAACAAATAAATCATGGAGAACTCATACTTATAAACACAAATCCCCTCCGAGTTAAATAGAGTCTCCATTTTTGGATAGGCAAGCATTTATGCCGAAATTCCTTCTATAAGTTGAGAGAGAAAGTTCTTTTCCTTGGAAGGCTTGGCTAAAAAAATGCAATTGGTCTTTCCTGCATAAGAATAGGATCCACACCAACACCAGCAAGCAACACATTCAACAATAAGTATATTAGAAAAAATCAGGTAAAACTAGTACAAGGCATGTGTCGTTGCTAAGCTTAAGTTTTCGAAAGCTTTGCTAAGGCTTGATCCCATTCAAAAGGGTTGTTCTTTACATCTTAGTGAGTGGAGAGGCAATTTTTCCATAATGTTGAATAAACTTTCGATAGTAACCTGTAAGTCACAAAAACCCTCGCATTGCTTTTTGTTTATTAGATTTTGGCTTTTTGCCATGTTGTAGGATAGCTCAATCTTCATTGGATCAATGCCACTCCTTGGTTGAAATTAACAGTCCAAAATATTGAACTTTTTGCATCTAAATTGGTAGTTTTTAACCATACTTTCAAATGAGGCTTTGCAAGACATCAAAACAAACTCTAAAAGCTCTAAATGAGTATCTAGTTTTACTATTATAAGGATATCGTAAAAAGACAAATAAATTTATGCAAGTAATTTTTGAAATACCTCATTATAAGAGCTTGAAAGGTCAATGGGCTATTGGTGAGATCGAACGAAAGACTAGAAATTTAGTGCCCTTGATACGCATGAAAGTTATTTTTCATGTTATTCATGGTGCATGCGACTTTGATGATATCCATACTCCAATCTAATTAATGAAGAATTTTGCATTTGTAAGCTAAACCAAAAGCTGTCAATTACGAGATTGGAAATGTATCTGTAATTGTAATTCCATTCAAAGGTCAACAATCTTGTCTCATTTCAAGTTTGTATGCTTTTCTACAAGGAAAATCTCATGTTTGCAGTTGCTAATATCTCCTTAACCACATTTAATCTCATTTTTTTTTTAAATGAGGATATTGATAAGGTGGCATTGTAATTGGTCCATGTCCAGGCATAAGTGGGATACAGGGATCATGGTTTCAAGGAGGTAGAAGCCCTATGGGCTCATTCATTAGATCTTGGCACTTGAGAACTACCTTTCACTCTCTCTGGAATTTACTTGGTGCCTATGTCTCTCTGTTATTACCAAAGCTACAAATACTACTCAGTTGGTCTTAGCTAATTTCATCCACAACTTGTCAAGTCTAATGTATAAGGCCAAAGTCCTCAACCAGTGGGTACTCAACACAAAATCTAAGCTTAAATATGAAGGATAGAATGACCTAGAGAGAGGAAGGGGGGGGGGGGGGGGGTGGTTGCGGGGGTGTAGGTATGGGCAAAATAAATCATTAGTGACTTAAGGTGTTTCATAGTGCAATATAGGAATGGAAAATGACAAGCAATTGAAAATACTTAAAACATAAAATAAATTGCCATCATGTAAAGAGATAAAAAGAATAGAAAAACAAACACAATGATATATATGGTGTTGCCCCAATTGACCTACATACCATTCTGTCAAGTTTCTAACCAGTAGGCTATAAAAAACAAGGGAATGTCGTATAGGGAAAAATCAAATAGTGATGAAAAATAGGTTTAACTTTCCTTGTACCAAAAGGGAAGAAAATCCCTTACCAAGCAAAAATACAACTACAAAAACAAAAAAAAGGAAAAGAGAATCAACCTGCAAATCGGCAAAGTACAATTTAGATTGAAGAAACACAGTTTCGCCAGTGAAGTTGAACTAGGATCAATTTAAATCTACTTTAGTGTATTAGCGGGGAGAAGAAGATTGAAGATGGAATTTGGACTTGGAGACGGAATTTGAAAGATGCAAATGTAGCGTAGTGAAGAAAGAAAATATCCCCGATTGAATTGAAATGAAGAATAAAGATGCAAATTGAGAATTTTTTTTTAGGGTTTAGATATACAAATAATTAGTGACCTAGTTTGGGTCAAGAACAAGTCAGATCGATAGTTTTGTACTATTTTGCCAGTCTGACCACAGTCTAAAGTGATTTTTAGTGTATTAATGGGTTTAACATTGAACCAGACCGGAGTTGTGACTGATTCCTGGTCAAACCGACCAATCCGGTTTGGGTTTCAAAACAATCATTGGAATTGAGCTCGGTCGAGCTTCAAATGTTAAGCTTGAGGTCAGTTCCTCTGCTCTACCACCCTATTGCCTAGCTGTTGCCCCATCATCTCGCCCATATCATCATCACCTATACCACCATCCATCTACCCAATCTTTCCATGGCACTAATCACATCCACCACCGCCAACCCCAAGGCTACCCTAAAAAACACAACAGCCCCCACACCCAAATCACTCACTACAATAGCAAATGTAGCAGTACACACACCCACCATTGCACCCATAACCCACACAACCAAATTAGCCATATCCAAATCTATATGTTTCTTAGCCGCCATGTAAGGGCCTTGTGACAACCAGATCTGGTTGTTACAAGGCCCACACGCGATGGCCAACTGGGGTCAGTTGCCGGTTGGTAAGAAATGTGGAGGGAGATAAGAGAAACAAAATAGGCATCAGTGAAGAAAAAAAAGAAAAAGAATGAGGAGATGAAATAGAAGAGAGACAAAGATTTAAGGAGGAGTGAAGACAAAAGAGAAACATAAAGAGGAGATAAGATTTAGGGTTTCAGTTCTCGATTTAAGGAGGAGTGAAGACAAAATGATATATTACAACCCCCTAATAATTGCAAAACTTGCATATATCCCTTGTTGAGCTCAAGTAAGATCGTGAGCTGCTCGAGCTGAGTATTGGGAAGCTCAAACTCAGCTTGGCTCGGCACGCGAGCTGCTCGAGCTTGAGCCAAGCCTGAGCTACTTGTGAGCAGCTCGACTCGCTTGATATCCCTGATGCACTCTATATCTAATGACTAAACTTTACAGAAAAGTGAAGATAAAGTCTACTACAACTTTGATGGGATAACACCTCTCAACAACTATGAAAGTTGATCAATGATTTGTATCACACTTCATTTAGATATTGTTGTAGTTTAACTAGAAAAATTTGGTAGCAAAGTTTCCAAAAAAGTAGTACCAAAACCAGCAAAATATCTGGAACTATATAACATAGACAATAGTAGAAAAATAGCAAACTGAAAACTAATCAAAAGATATATGAGGATTGGTTCTGGACTTGGTCTTCTCTTATTAACTAAGTTAGCTCTTGAGAAGAATTATCAAATGCAATAGCTCCCTTCCCCTTAACAAAGCCTCGTCCTCGAGGATAAATTCCAAAAATATTTCTTAATGTTCCTACGTAGCTTCTCTTAATGTTAGTCTTTGTCGATGGACTAAAACTTTTATTTTGCCTTTGTGAATTCATTAGTCTAAAATAACTTGAGGAACTAGAGTAAGAGAATCATTTGTTGACATCTCAAGAAGATTTGGTAACATAACTCGCCACTCTCAAGTTTTTCCTTCAATTGCGAAACATGAAAAACTGGATAGATATGAGATATTGAAGGTAACTTTAATCAATACTCCACTTTTCTAATTCGATCAATTATTTCAAAAGGCCCATAAACTTGAGTAGAGAGTTTGTAATTCTTCCTTAGAGCGATAGTTGATGAATAGTATGGTTGTAGTTGAGATAAACATAATCCCTTATCTTGAACTCTTTTTCAGTATATTTAGCATCATATAATTTCTTCATCATATCTTGAACTTGAGAAATATACCTGCAAACATCCTTAAGGACTTGGTATCTAGAAATCAACTCTTGCTCGACAGCTTCCAAACGTGCAGTCCTAGGAATATAATCAAGGAATCGTAGGGGGCTTCTTCCATAAACTATTTCAAATGGGGTATTAGTGTACAATAGCTTACCAACTTGTATTTTAACAAAATTCAGCCCATGACAACCAACTCATCCAGTCCTTTAGTTTAGAACTTGTAAAACACCTTAGACACATCTCTAATGTTCTATTGACCATTTCACTTTGACCACCTGTGAATGGATAGTAACTTGAGCTAAAATTAGAAGATGCTCTATTTAGATGAAATAATTCCCTCCAAAATGCTCCGATAAAGATAGGATAACAATCACACATAATGGATCTTGACAAACCATGCAACTTGAAAATATTGTCAAAAAGTAATCGTTCACTCTCACTCCAGTATATGGGTGAGAAAGAGGAAGAAAATTGGCATACTTTGATAGTCTATCCACAACCACAAGAGTTGTCTTATCTTGCGACATCGAAAGACCCTTAATTAAATCCATTGAAATGTCTTCTCCAATTTGAGAAGGAATTGGGAGGGGTTGCAACAATCCAACTAGTGCAATGTTTTATGCTTTGTATCATTGACATCACATCCAAAAAAAAAAAATAATAATAATAATAACTCTAATGCTTTGGAAGATCTTAACAAATTCTTCATGCATACTACCATAAAATTCCTTTATAATTGTTGATGTGAGTTTAGAATCTAGGGAGAGATAAATTTGTTCCTTTAAAAAAAAAAAAAAAACAAAAAAAAATTAGTTCATCCTGCAACATGTCATGGCCTGAAGCTCTTCCTTTCTGAATTCGAGATGGTAATTTGAAGCATTGAATCTGAAGTATTTCTTCTTTAGTAGCTTCCACCTAATGAGGTAATAGTGGGTGAATTTACAATATTTGCTTTGGCTTCATGCCGTCTTGAAAGTGCATCCATAACTTTATTCTCACACCCTTTTATATGCATCTAAGAAATCATACCCCATCAGTTTGTAAAGCAACGCTGTTGATCCAAAGTTGTTTATCTTTTGTGACCATAAATTTTTAAAACTCTGATTGTCACTTCGTACAATGAATCCCTGTAATACCCACATTCAGAAATTTGGTAGGGATTATCTTATAGTCATAGTGAATATCTAACCAGTTTTATAGTGGAATTCCATAAAGTTTCAATAGGGCCAAATGGTCATTTCACATAGAATTACGTGTTCAAGTGAAAAGTGAGTTGATAAATATAATGTAAAGTGTCTAGCCATGAGAATAGAGTGGTAGAAAGGTTATGGATAATACAGTGATGTGACGCCAAGATAAATAGTGTTTGTAAAGTAATAGGAAAAAATTAAAGATAAGGGTAAAATGTTCTTTTCACTCATAATTAGAGTTTATGATGGAAGTGAAAATGACAAGAACATGTGTTAAATCCATTGAAAGCGTGGGATATCAGTAAATGCAGTATGACATATGAAATTACCATAAAGTGCAAGGGCAAAATGGGATATAATATATATCTATATATATATATATAATATATATATATATATATATATATTTATTATAAGACCTCAATTGACAAAACCCTAACATTTGCACACAAAAAACGCCCCCAACCACCTTTTTCCTCTATTTCTCCTCCATTTCTTCAAAGTCTTCCAAGAGAATTACATGAGAATTCATGCCTAAAGTGAATATATGTTCATTTTATGACTTTCTAAGCATGAATTAATGGAGAAAGTGAGCAAAGGAAGCAAAGAAATGGATTCTTGCAAGAAAAAGGTAAGTGAATCAACTTAAGCCTTGTTTTGAACCATAATCATAATTGTTGATATTTTTGTATGGTTGTATATGATGTATGTGAGAATTGTTGGCCATTTAAATGCTTGAATCATGTGTAAAGTTTAGCCATGAAGAGTAGTTCATGTGTATGTGATGATTTGGCAAATTATAATGAAATATGGAAGAAGTATGATGGAATGTGGGAATGATGATTTGGCCAGATTAGGAGTTGAGTTTTGGTGAGTTTTTGTTCCAATTTTGAGGTATTGGAGAGATGTGGAGTGTGGCCAACCTAGTATGTGCATATAAATTGTTTGATTGAAAATTCAAAAAGAAATGCATGCTAAATTTGTTAAATATTGTTGAAGATATTGTTGAGAAAGGAAAGATTGATGTTAAAAGGTGGTATTAGACTTGACCAGTATAAGTTAAGTGTTTTAAGAGTGCATTTTGTTATGCAATATTTAGAATAAATGGTTATGTTAGTTCAATGAATGAATGGCCTTTAGTGCATGATTCAAATTGCTTGAACTTTTAGCATTAGTTTGAATGACATATTGTATTTAGTCATTGAATTATGAGTTTTGAAACTTATGACTTTAGAAAAGATGGCGAGAATTGCTATATAAATTGTTGCAATAGTGTAGTATTGATGATAGTAAAGATGAGTGATTATATTGTAATATTACAATACGCCACAATAAATTGTGAAGCTTGTATGCTTGAAATTAGAAAGATCATCCAAAGATTAGTTGGCCAGATGACTATATTGTTGTTTCTGTTTTGAGATTAGTTATAAACAATATGTAATAAGTGATTTTATTGTATAAAGAATAGAAAAGTTTCCCAAGTATGGATATCAAAAGAAACATCAAGAAATAGAAGTTTGGTTATGTATTAATACATGACCATTTTAGAAATTGATTGGTAGAGTATAGTTTTCATGCCTTATTATATTTTACAGCCATAGAATTGTGCTAGAAGATTTGAGAATATTTTGTATTGGCCAAAAGTCTAGTTAAGAATGTTAGAAAGAAATTAGAATTTAGCCACAAGTATATATGTGTGCCATATGTTAGATTGAATTTACAATGATTAATATGGCAACATAGATTAATGTGTAGAATGTAGCCGAAGAAAAGAAGAAAAAGGGCATGTATAACAATTGAAGTGATGGTCATGTTAAGAGAATGTAAATTTATGGCATTAATATTTGTATTAGAAGTTGTACAAGACAGTTGTTACATTAGAAAATATTAGAGAGTAGTTCAATGATATGGTTATGTGATATTATATATATATATATATATATATATATATAATATATATATATAATATATATATATATATATTATATATATATATATATATTGTTAGTAAACGGTCCCATACACGCAGCGAAATAAAAACAAATATAATATAGAGATCGTTTACATGAGCCAGATCAAGGGTATAATTTTACAATCATTATAAAATAAAATCTGCAGGAAAATAAATCTGAGTTTAAAGAAAACAAACGCGGTCTGCAGGCTCCTCCAATTGTCAACGAATGTTTTGCTATCGATCCAAGTGTAGGATCGAACCCACGTAGTCCAACACGAAGACACATCACAAAAACCAAAGAGGGATTGCTAGATCCTCTTTGACTTAAGATTGAGAAGAAAGGAAATCAAATTGAATTGATTTCTAAGCAACAGTGTTTCTGCCGTGTGAGTGTTTCTCAAAAGGGGCTGCTGTGTTTTTTTTTCAAAGAGAATGAACAGTGAATCAATTAATTGAAAATCACACACTTTTTTTCTTTTATAGTAAATAATCAAGTTGCCTATTCTCATATGGAATAGGCTTGGGCTCCAACCAAACACGCCATGTTGCCAAACACTCCCAATTTGATTTTTTTATTTTCCATCATATCTCAATTAAAATCAATTAATATATATATTAACATTTAACATAAGATATATATATATTTAATATGTTGAACACATATTTAAACGTAATTTCACTTATTAATTCTTCTAACAAATTAAATAAATGCTACGACCTCAGCAAATTAATTGCACTGTGAAATTACCAAAATACCCTTTCGCCTTAAAAGACAAAAATGCCCTTCTTTCTTCCTGAGTCTTAAATTATCTTATCTGTGTGGACCCATAGGCTCCTCATCATACCGGCAGTGTATAGTATCGCGATTAACACCCAATCAATCGTCTTACTAATACCAGACCAAGATTGGCCCCTAACAAGGCATCATGGCCACCCAATAGATTCGGATTAGCAAAGTAGCTACTTATCACGAGTATGGTTCCGTGCAATTCGGTCCTTCATCATACGTTATCTCGACGAGAAAAAGGCATAGAAATAGTGTAACTCAGTTACTCTCGATATTATGTATTCAGTTTATGGACAATGACCCGTATTATAAACTGGATAGAGCAACAACTCAACCCACTGTGGCCACAGTTTTAACGTCATTGCCATATACTGAATTGCGCGTGAGATAACTTCTCCCATACCCGGGAGTGATGAATCCTCTGTCATCTACCATAGTCTTGATACACTCCTCAATGCAGCCATCACCACCGTATTGACAGCTCTGAAAAGAACTGCCATTAGGCTAGTGTCAAACTGCACCAATCTGTGCAACAAGCGCCTGGTGATCTCAAGTCTAAGGATCACATGCACCACCATTCGTTAGAGGATTTGTTTCATAGACACTAGGGTTACCATCCATATGGAATCCTCTGGTGGGTCAGTCCAGTGAACTTGCTGCGGTATATCCGCCTACAACAAGCACCCATGTGTTGCACCAGGTTGTCACCAAACAACCTTGACAAGTGAGATCAGTCACTGCCTTTCGACAGGGTCGTTCAACACTATGATAGCCTTACCGTATTATCTATGCCCTTACTTCAGAATAATACTAGGGCTACGGACGTTTCTAGAATGGCCACCATATGTGCTCATAGGGTTCTCACTATCAAGATTTGAAACACTTGATACCCTCGTCACGGTTCTACCATTCTAAGGACATATATCAATACATATTGCAATCATAATGATTTATGCGATATAGAATAAAATGTCTTTTATTGATTAATGAATATTATTACAAAGAGTCAATTCTACAATAATTGATTGGCTCTAGGGCATCAACTCTAACATATATATACAGTAAAACCTCTCTATAGTTATAATGGTGGGACTAACTAATTTTATTACTATGAGGAGGTTATAGCTTAGTAGAGGTGTAGTTAAAAAAATTTCTTATTTCATAATTCATGTTTTAGTAGTACAATATTAGGATTTCAATTCATATTTTAATAATATTAGGGTTTCAATTCAGCGCTTCAATTGTCTACTTTTGAAATAGATAGAAGATCATGTTTTGAAGCCACAAAGATAACTGTCTTTGATGGAATTGTAAATGCAATTGCTGCATGGCAACTGATGTAAAGCCACAGACAATTGCCAATTGTTTTAAGCATTACAAAATTAGGATCCGATGTCGATGAATTGCAAGTTACAAATGAAGTGGATGAGGAGAATCAAAGAGTCATTATTGAATTGAGTGATCAGATTCAACAACTTCACTACATTAATCGAATGAATATTAAAGTCTTCCTTAATCATTCAAATAAGTAACAAGTCATGTGTGCTTTAACAAAAGAAGAAATCATTTCTAATATTAAACAAGAAGAGAAAGGAAATAATTATGAGGATGATAGTACGGAAATACAAAAGTTTCATGTCAAGAAACTTTAAACATGCTTGAGAAGCTAGAAATGTTTTGGCTTTAACAAGAAAATGTCCATGCTAGCGAGTAATGTACCCGCAAGTTAAAAGATGTAAGAACAACTCTAAAGCATAAATTATTGTCCCAAACAACTTCAGATAAATATTTTATTTCATCTTAAACCTTTAATGTAACATACCATATATTTTTATACAATATACATATAATTATTACTATGTGGAGGCAACTTTCCTTAAGACAGGAATTAAAAAAATTATAACTTATTGCAATGTGGAGTTTATTCTTATTTATAACCATCCCAAATTGGGAATAGAATTTTTTATGACTATGTAAGTTTATTCCTATATAGAGTATCACTATAGAGAGATTTTACTCTATATATATATATATATATTTATTTATTTATTTATTTATTTATTTATTTATTTATTTATATATATTTATTTATTTATTTATTTATTTATTTATATATATTTGAGAAATCTAGTAGCATAATTGAGCATGTTACTAGACTTAATACCTAAATTGTGGCATAGACTTTTATAGAAGAAATTAGATTGCCCAAAATGTAGAATTCATTCCCTAGTTGAATTGTGCCGTTTTAATATCTTACTAATAGAATTATAGAAGAGTAGAATTTGTGAGAGATAATGTAATTGTGTACGTGTACATTTTACATAGCATGATAGAATTAAAGAATTAAAGAATTATGTAGAAATTATAGAATCTTGTATGTACACACGACACATAGAATTCAGAAATAAAAAAATAAAATAGAAAATGTTTAAGTTAAGCATGTTATTAGAATAGAACTTTGGGCTTTCCAGAAAAATATAGAAATAAATGCCTTAGAATTAATAGAATACATGCTAGAGTCAGACATATATTTTGGGATCATGCATAGACAACATATAAATACATGACATAACATAGCATGTATTTCAAAATTTAAAAATTATTGGAAAATGTCTAGCTAGTTATTTTTCAGATTTACAGAGCATGTTTTCAGAGGGTTGTTGCGATGGGGAACCTGTGAGCATTCGTTGTGTTAGCTTGTGGCCATAGAGATGCAGAAGTTTCCCACATGCACGTCGCCATCAGCGAGCGGCCTCAAAATAGAAAATAGAATTGTATAGTCCGCTAGAAGTGCATGTGGATGAGGACTGTACCCAGAAAGAATTTCAGAATACGCTCACACGGCCAAGGTTCCAAATCCATGCCTTAGCCTAGTCCGATCGGCAAACTAGAACAGAATACAAAAAGAGAAAAAGAAAGAAAAATAGAATAAGAAATAGAAAACAGAAAGAATTTCAGAAAGAAAGGAAAAAAAATTTCAAAAAGAATACAAACATGATCATTTGCATATGCATCAGACATTTTATGTGCATTGCATCTTATGCATTTATGCATAGATTAAAGAGTTTATTTTATTATTGCATGCCTGACTAGCCAAGAAAAGAAAATAGAAGCCCATTAAAATAGAGAAGAAAATAAAATAGAAGCCCATGAAAATAGAGAAGAAAAGAAAATAGAAGCCTACGAGAATAGAAAAGAAATTAGAGATATACGAGAAAGGAACAGAAATTAGATATATGCTAGAAAACAATAGAAATTAGAACCATGACAAATAGCAAGGAACCTTAGTGATTTGTTGAGTAGAGAAGGAAACAAAAAGATATAATCTAGCAGAGAAGAGAAATAAAACGATAAAAAATAGCACATCACTAGAAAGATTTGATAAAAATAGAAGATTGCTAAGTAGTACGCTTGAGAATAAAGAGAGAAAGCAAGCAAAAATTTTGAAGCAGTACAGCGAAAACGGGGACAGCGGAGTAAGAGCATAGTTAGATTTGATTTACTTACTGAGCATTTATATCTCACCCTGTTGCTTTCTTTATTTTAGCAGGTATTAGATTGTAGCGGTCTGGAGACGTCAAGCTGGCGAGAGGATTGCATACACTGTCTTAGTGAAGGAATTAATGTGGATTTACATATGTATTTTTGGTAGTAATAATATTTAGAAAAACATCTTCACGCTTTCCGATTCATTAGCAAATGATTCTTATTATTTTTATATATGTGAGAAAGAGCCATCAATACTTCTTCCATATTTCATCTATAATTCGCCAAATCATCACATACAAATGAACTACTCTTCATGGCTGAACTTTCACACATCATTCAAGCATTTAAATGGCCAACAATTCTCACCATACATCATATACAACCATACAATAATCAACAATTACAATTATGGCTCAAAACAAGGCTTAAGTTTGATTCACTTACCTTTTTCTTGCAAGGATCCTTTTCTTTGCTTACTTTGCTCAATTACAATCTACAATTATAATTATGGCTCAAAACAAGGCTTAAGTTTGATTCACTTACCTTTTTCTTGCAAGAATCCTTTTCTTTGCTTCCTTTGCGCACTTTCTCCATTGATTCATGCTAAAACACACAAATTCATGAGAACTCATACTTATAAAACACAAATCCCCTTCCGAGTAAACAGGGTTGCCATTTTTGGACAGCAAGCATTATTGTCGAAATTCCCTTCTCATAAGTTGAGAGAAGAAAGTTCTTTCCTTGGAAGGCTTGGCTAAAAAAATGCAATTGGTCTTTCTTGCATAAGAACAGCATCCACACCAACACCAGAAGCAACACATTCAACAATAAGTATCTTAGAAAAATCAAGTAAAACTAGTACCAAGGCATGTGTCATCGCGAGCTTAAGTTTCTGAAAAGCTTTATCTAAGGCTTGATACCATTCAAAAGGGTTGTTCGTTAACATCTTAGTGAGTGGAGCTGCAATTTTTCCATAATGTTGAATAAACTTTCGATAGTAACCTGCAAGTCACAATAACCCTCGAATTGCTTTTATGTTTATTAGATTTTGGCTTTTTGCCATGTTAGGATAGCTTCAATCTTCTTTGGATCAACTGCCACTCCTTGGTTGGAAATTAAATGTCCCAAATATTGAACTTTTTGCATCTCAAATTGGTAGTTTTTAACCATTACTTTCAAATGATGGCTTTGCAAGACATCAAAAACAACTCTCAAATTCTCTAAATGAGTATCCTAAATTTTACTATTAATAAGGATATCGTCAAAAAGACTAAATAAATTTATGTAAGTAATTTTGAAATGCCTCATTTATAAGAGCTTGAAAAGTCAATGGGATATTGGTGAGATCGAATGACATGATTAGAAATTTGTAGTGCCCTTGATACGGATGAAAGTTATTTTTTCAATGTTATCATGGTGCATGCGAACTTGATGATATCTAGATCTCCAATCCAATTTAATGAAGAATTTTGCATTTGTAAGCTCAACCAAAAGCTTGTCAATTACAAGAATTGGAAATTTATCTTTAATTGTAATTCCATTCAAAGGTCAATAATCCTTGTACATTCTTCAAGTTCTGTCATGCTTTTCTACAAGAAAATCTCATTGTTTCAGCTGCTAATATCTCCTTAACCAACCTTTTAATCTCATTTTTTTTTTTTTTNGTAGTTTATTTATATTGCTTGATTGAAAAAAGCCAAAGGTTTCATCCTATTTTTTTTCGTTAATTTCCTTTTTCACCTACACCTCTTAAAATAATAATCTCCCTAATAGTGAAAAAGGCGCAAACTCATCGGTGTTCAAGAACATATGTACCCAGACAAGTGGCAGAAGCCAAGGTTCAAAGACTAGCATCGGATTTTTCTACTTCTCTTCATTTGTTTAACCAAAAGTAAATACCTCTAAGCTCTTCTTGGCTCTGCTCCTAGAAAGAGTCAACCGATGCCTTTTAGTTAATTCACTTCACTGGCACCGTCTTCATCTGACGAAGCTCCTTCGTCTGGTTCTCTCTTTCTGCCTCATTTCTTGCTTGAGTTTTGTCTTTCATGTGAGACTTTGCCTTAAGAACTAGGGCTGAGCCTATGGCCATTTGTGATTGCTTATTCGAAGGTAGACCTCGACGACTCCTTTCCTTGGACCAAGCATCAAGCACCAATTGCCAACACATCCTTTTCAAAAAATTGAAAAAGCAAAAGCAGAAAGAATGGAATTAATTACAAGAATCAAATGGTCTTAGATTGTCTAGTCACATTCTTCTTTGTCGAAGGAAAAAAAGTGGAAAGAAGTGACTCGCGGGGGAGAAGTCTTGTTCCTATGGCATTGGGTTAGGGGATGGTCGATTAGGATGGACAAGCAGAAGGTGAAGGCAATAGAAGAGTGGGGAGTCCCCATGACCGAGCTACGATCAATTCTTGGCCTTTTGAATTAATACCTTTAGTTCATCATTGGATATTCTAGGAAGTCCAGTCATAGATATTTTGAAGAAAGCCTTGGCATTGCCTTTAAGTTAAGGGGATAGGGCAAGTGTTAGCGAGCCTTTGAGGACTTGAAGAGGGTCGTGACAGAGGAACCTGTATTGAGGTTGCCTGACTATACTGTACCTTTCGAAGTGCACACTGAAGCATTAGACTATGCCATTGGAAGAGAATGGTCCAGGAGGGACACCCAATAGCATATGAGAGCCGGAAGCTCAACGAGATAGAAAGGCACAGTCCCAGAGAAAGAGATAATAGCCGTGGTGCATTGCTTGAGGACATGGAGGGACTACGAGCCTGGTTAGGCTCCCGGTTTATATCGGGAATCTTAAAGAGAAGATACTGCAGCTAATTGTCCAACTAGCAAAAGCAAGTTGGGAACTGGAGCTGGAGCGATAGAAGGAGCTTGCAAACGAGACAGTGCGAAGAGATGAGATGATTAAGTCTGCTTCACGCTTAGCTACCTGCATCAAGAACGCAGTGGAATGGAAGAAAGAACAAGAGCTATTCTTGAGGAGTGCTTAAAGCAAGGCCAGCAGGCTTACTGAAGTCTTGAATTCCCTGGTTAGCCGACTGCGGGAATGAAAATAACCTTGCTTGGATGACTGTACCTTTTAGGGCTTCGCTCAATCTCTCTCCCTCTTTCTCTAAGTTATCTATGTTTTGAAGCCTTGAAGCTTGATCCGCCTGATCCACTTTCCACTGTGAACCTGCCAAAGAAAGCTGGCCGACATATTGGAGGGACTCTCGGATCATGGATGAAAGAGCTATCCGGTTCCCTCTCTAGTAGCCAAAGCACGTACTATCTCTTTTTTCTATCTCGGCTTCGATCGTTGAACTTTCTTTCTATTCGACCTCCCCAAAAACCAGTTTTGAGAACCCCCTGAATCTCCCATAATCTTTATTTCCTAAGTGTTTAGTTCTTTCACCCAATACTTGTTCTGTTAAGAGGGATTCTATAAGACCTTGTTGATATGTCAAATGTGGGAATCGTGTCACTTTCTAGTGCTAGTGCTGGTTCAAGTGAAAGTTATACAACAAGTCTCAAGTGCCTTCCTGTTCTAGTTCCTTCTTTACTTCACTACTTCCCTATTGCAGGATGTCCATCACTTACAGGCCATCACCTGCAGATGCAAATTATTGATTGAAGTATGGTCTCGCAATATACAGTTGGTGGTACTTCACTTTACTTCTATCACACTCTCTTTGTTCTTTTACTTTACATATGAAGTATGGTTTAGCAATATGCAGTTGGTGTGGTTGGGGGTGGTCACTTTAAGAATGATTTTTTTAATTGTTCTTTTACTTTAAGTGGTATTGTTTTTAGCTTTTCTTTTTGGTGTCTGGAGTTTTATAAATTTAGTGTTAATTCTATCATGGTGGTCCAAGAAATTACTTGGCTGTGGTTGTTGCTTGTGTAGGGTTGGCTGGGGGGGTTGTTTGGGTGTATAGGGCTGGAAAGGGTGCAAGCAGGTGGAGGGGTTGAGGGCTGCTATGAGTTGGGGTAATCCTTTTTGGGAGGTTGGCTTTTTTTTCTGCTGCGGTGGGTGATGTGTCCCATGAGCAGCAGCTTGGTTTGACCTGTTTCCCTTCATTTTTCGTGACCTGCTGCTGAAGTTTTTAGTGGCTGGGTTGGGTTTTTGCTTGCTGCAGCTGCTTGTTTTGTTTCTGTTTTTTTTTTGAAGATCTGGCTTCATTGAAGTCTTGTGCTTAGGCTTCCTTGTTTGTTGTTTTGTATGCATTATTGTTGATCATATTATGTGTTTTGGACTTTTGCTTCAGTGTGCTTGACAATTAAAAGGATAACAGGAAAATGGAATGATACTGATTCTGATCAAAACAGCAAGTTCATCGGACGAGAGTACTGATACTGATCAAAACAACCAGTTCATCAATTTATATTCTTAATGCTGTAATGTATGTTGTGTACAAGTTTTTATAATGTATGTTGTAATGTATACGTTGTGTACAAGTTTTTATAATGCAATATTGAGGTTCTGTTTCATTATTGGATGAATTTTTCATGTAATGTTCTCTTGGATGTACTTATCATTTTAAGTTTCATGACAAAAAAATTGAGCAATTTGTAATTGTCCAGCAGGTAATTGAAGTCTTATTATGCTGGAAATAAGCAATTGATATTTTTTTTTTTTGTTTAATTTTTGTTATAAATCTAAATTGTTTTTGCATCACCTGATCGTAGTTTCCAAAGTGCATTGACAAAGCATGATATGTTATGAAATGGTCTTTCTATTCCAAGTATTTTTCCATAGCAGTAAGGCTCCTGTCTTTATGTTGTATGAGGCTCGTGCAAACACCGAATTGACAGGATGAAAATAAGAAATTCAGTGGCAAAAAGAAATAAATATATTTATTTTCATGGTTTACCACAAAAAAAGATATCAGTTATGCAATTTTCTCTTTTATTTATCTATTTTGTAATATCATGTAAACTAATATCAATAGATGTCTTGCAAACAATTTAATAGTTGAAAGCTTGTGAGCATTATTTTAAAAACCGGACTGTTCCTTGACCCGGTCAAGGGGTCGGTTCCCAGGTTGACCGACCGGTCCAACCGGTATACAACAGACAGATCTTTGAATAATTTTTCAGTCCTTATAAGTTTAAAAACCCACAAATTTACTTATAAAATTTACACATGAATCCTTGTATGTTTGAAATAACTTGCAACTTTTATTATTAATTATTTTTTTCTCTCTCCCCATCACTTTCATCTTTCTCATTTTTTCTCTCTCTCCCGCTCACATTCTTCTTTCTTCTATCCCTTTCCCCTTTTTCCAGTAACTTTTTTCTCTTTTCTCTTTCTTCTTCCTTCCTCTATTCTTCTACGTCTCCTCCTCTTTCTTCTAATCTTCTTCCTTCCTCTATCCTTCTTCGTCTCCTCTTCTCTTTCTTCTTCCTTCCCCTCCCTTTACTTCTTCTTCTTTACATGGTAGATTTTAGAGTAAGTGAAGAAGAAGAATAGAAGATGAAAATGGTATTGAAATGAAATGAAGAATGCTTGCTGGCTCAATGAAATAGAGAATAAAATGATGCTGCAAATCTGGTTTAGGAATTAGGGATCAGATTAACCCCAAAACAGTTAACCATTTTAAGATCCAAACCGGTCGGACCGACAGTTTTTATTGTTCGGCCAGTCTATTATTGGTCCAAAGCGGGTTTATGTTATTTCCGGTTTTTATGTTAACTTGGATCGGAGTTAAGGCCGGGTCCTGGTCTAACCGGTCGGACTGGCCAGTCTAGTCCGAGTTTTAAAACAAAGCTTGTGAGACGTGGAGAGCAAAGATAAATATCAAAATTCAAAAAGATTATTTGACTATACATAATGTTGTTTTTTTTTTTCTTTTTTGGTGACCAGGGTTGTCCAATCAGTTTAGGCGCATCTCAACTAATTCCCTCAGGTTCTGAAGTTGATGACCGGGTAAGCTTCTTAGTGGCTATTTCTATTAGGGCCTATGAAGACTTAATTTAAGAGCTCATGAAATCTATTTTTGCTCTTTTATCTTTAGACACTTAGGCCACTCAATTGTAAAAATAAAACCATTATGATAATCCCAATAAATAAATATTATTATATTTTCTAAAACACCTTTATGATCTTTCCCATATTTGATAATCCTGATCCTTTTGGTTTATAGAGTGTTCAATGGATCCCAAAAATTAGTTAACGTATGTAGAAACTGGCCCGGACACCCTGGTTACCAAAAAAAAAAAAAAAAATTATAATTATATTAAAATCTCATCCTCTTAATTGATTTCTTTGGTCTGTAATATAAGCGAGCAGTTGAACTACTCAGGTAAAGTCATGACCATTGTTTTAAAAACCGGACCGGAGGGCAAACCGCTCTGATGGCTGGGTCATGGTTCAACCGGTCCAACCGGAGGGCAAACCGCTCTGATGGCCGGGTCATGGTTCAACCGGTCCAACTGGTTGGACCGCCGGTTGAACCGATGGTTTGACAGGTTTAAAATCTAACAAAAAAACCCCTAATAATTACCATCAGACCCTAAAGGTTTGAAATCTAGCAAACACAACCCTGGCCAAATGCAAATCGACAATCGATTGGGAGAGCAGCGGCGACACACCAGGAAGGGAAGATCGGATGATGGGGAGGGCGAATTGGCAGCTAACAAGTAGAGGCATCGCCGGAAAATGGCAGATCAGTGGTAAAGTCACTGGTCGCGATTGCTTTTTTTGGTGATATGACTGGATCTTCATGAACGACGGCAAGGGAGCTTGGGAGAAGGTAGATCGGTGGCTGAGGAAGCTTGTCGATGCCGGAGAAGGCCGATTGATGCCGGGAAATGAAAGAAAAATCTCGCGGCAAAGGTGGACGACGAAACATCACGCGACGGCTGGACTGCTAGAGATGAAGCGTGACAGCGCCGGAGAAAGTCAGAACTTAGAAGGTGATTTCCGACAGTAAGGGAAGGTGGAAGGTCGCCGGAAAAAGGGAGGTTATTGCCGATTTGCATTTGGCCATAGGGTGTGTTTGCTAGATTTGAAACCTTCAGGGACTGATGGTAATAATCAGGGGTGTGTTTGTTATATTTTAAACTTCAAATAGTTAAAAAGAGTGAACCAACCCGGAGAAGGCCCCGGGTCTCGGTCCAACCAGTTGGACTAGCCGGTCCGGTCCGGTTTTTAAAACAGAGGTCATGACTCAGTCCACATTAAACCTGTTGGTTCACATGAATGATTCTTGTTTTAGTCTTACTATAAAATGTTCTACTTTAATTTATAGTTTCTCTTGAAGAACTTTAAGATATGTCAACTTATAAAGTTGGTCCATATAATATTTTATTTCCTAATATGAGAATTCGAGGTAGAAGAAAGCTACTTTATTTGCATTGCACTTTGCATGCACCGCATTCCTCCTTTTTACCTTTGTTTCTTTATTGATTTAAGTGAAAGCTTTGTACCAAAAAGCCAATCGCTAGAGAATTACTTCTCTCTCCTTTTTCTAGAACCCATTCCTTACTGTAATTTAACAGATTCTTTGTTTTATATTTTATTGAGATTGTTGATTGATTTTTTTCATTTGCATTTGATAAACTAATTTTCCCAGAAAAAAAGAGATTATGAATGCATCATTTAAAGTTTGTAACACTTATTTTGAAACCCGAACTGGAGGGCAACCCGCTCTGCTACCCGGGTCACGGGTCAACCGGTCCAACAGGTTGGACTGATGATGTCATCATGTTGACGTCAACACTAAATTTTTTTTTTTTTTTTAGATTTTTAGATTTCTATTTTTTAATAAGACAATAACAACTTAATTACTACCTAACATGATTCAACGTTCAAATTCAATAACAATCCCAACATAATTTAAGTATTTAACAACAATCCAAAGTCCAAATCCAAATATGATGTTGTGTTCATCCATTACATATTAAATGGCAAAATACATAATAATTAATAACAAAACATTTGGTGCAAGTGCTTTTTCTTTGATCTGTCTCCATGTTGATTGAGCTTCACACACTAGCATCAAAATTCATCATCATCAGCACCATCATCATCATCATTACCATCATCATCATTTACATAAATTTCAGTAAAAAATAGAAATCATAAATTAAAACTTGTAATTTAATTTAAAATAGATACTAAGTTGCTTAAATATTTGAAACCAACATTCTGAACCATCGATTGAATCATAAAAAGAAGGGTGATCAGCAACTCCAGTAGGAATAGATCCTTCTCCATATAACATTTGTTCCAACTCCTCATAATTAAGTTCACTGAGGTCCTCTTCATCGTCAACTATCCAACCAGAGGTTAAAAGTTTATGCCTAGATTTTATTTAAGAGGAAGAATTATCACTCTCTCTTGCACTTACAATCTGACCTGTTTTTTGTTTACCTTTGATAACTTAAGAGGGCCAATTGGGTTTTGTTAAACTTGAAAAATACATTTAAAAGGCACATCATTTTATCCTGTTATATGCTTTGATCTGATTAATTTGCTAATTTTTCATGGTTTATGCTCAACCAAAAGCTAAAGGTTTCTATTACGGGTTTTATTCCCGGAAGTAGATTTAAATTTTCAACAAAATTTCAAACTAAACCAGCTTTTACTACAGTTTTCATAGTCAATTTTTCTTAATGTGTACTGAAGGTGGAATAGATCTACTGCAATAAGTAATTTTTTCTCCTTCATTGATATTAAAATGCAATAGAAACTGATCCTTGATGTTTAAGTCTATAGTATGTTGGAACAATCAGAGGCACCCGCATTGTGTTTGTTATTGAAAATATATGAGAAATGGGCCTAAGCCATATATATTAAAACTCAATGTGGGGCGTTTTGCCTGTCAACCATGATTAGAGGATTTACAATTCCTAAAGCATCTGTTCAATAAACTTCTGTTGCATGCTCTAACACACTAAGTCAATCAAACAAAAAACACTATAAGGTAGAACAGTTGACTAAGCTACTTTCCACAATACGACCTTAGTTTTATTCGTAAGCTTTGAACTGGTGACATGACTGGTGAAACAATCTAGATAAGCTATAAATTATTTCTTAACTCATCATCATATAACAAGAACTTAGATACATCAACTAGATCTGTAAAAATGGAAGGGGTCTGTAATACTCTCTCTCTAGCTAGTATACTCGAAAAATAACAGTAAAACTCACAAAATATATATAAGAAAATATACATGTAGACCAGTATAAAATAATTGGCCCATAACTAATTTTTCTTTAAATACAAATCTCTATAAAATATAATAAAGTCACAAAACATCAACTCGACAATGTTGACCAACCCTTCCGCTGCGTGATGTTCCAAGCGACCGCATCTCACCTATTACCTGCAAAAACATTGAAAACAACGGGGTGAGCACTGATTGCTCAGTAAGTAAACCCGCTATGCTACTATTCTCTCTCCATTGCTTAAATTCTGAATTTGTTTCCTTACATCACACCTCTCTATTCTTCTCTGTTCTTTCTCTGTTCCTTCTCTATTCTTTCTCTATTCTTTCTCTGTTCTTTCTCTATTTCTAATTTCCCACTACCCATGATAATAGGCATGGTATCATGCATAGGTATGATGCAAATGCACAAATGCATATAATGTACAATTTCTTTTTTGTTTTTCTATTCTGTTTTCTGTTTCTTTTCTCTGTATTTCTTTGTTTGCTTCCTTTTCTAGTCTTTCTTTCTTTCTATTATTTATTTTCTCTTCTTTCTCTTCTTTTCTTTCTTATTCTTTGCCGATCGGACTCGGTTGAGGCATAGATTTGGAACCCTGGCCGTGTAAGTGAGTATTGTCCTCATCTATGTGCACACTTACGGACTGTACAAATTCTTCTTCTTCTTAGGCCGTCACTAAAGGCGGCGTGCATGTAGGAATATTCTTCTGGATATAGTCCACATCCACATGTACTCTTACGGACTGTATAAATTCTTCTTCTTCTTAGGTCGCTCACTAAAGGCGGCGTACATGTGGGAATATTCTTCTTCTTATCACTCACAGGTTCCTATCGTAACAACCTTCTTTTCTTTTATCTTTCTTATGGAAATTAGTATTCAATTTCTTTTCTTTAATAATTCTTATTTCTTTCTATTTGTTCTTTAACTATAATGTTCATTATTGCTCCTTAATGCTATGTATGCATGTATATGGGCTAATGCTTATTATTCTTCCTAAATTCACATGTTTAGATGCAATAATGCAATATGGAATGTGAACATGTCATTCTCTATCATCGACTAGCTCATCTCAAAATAACACATAACAATACTCATACATGCACTTCTCTTTGACATTTCATCAAACAACTTATGTGCACATCTAAGCTCTAAATTGGCTACACTTCTACTTCTTTTCTAAGCCACCAAAATTTAGAACAAAATCTACCAAGATTAACGCCAAACCTGTCCAAGATTCACACTCCATAAATTCTACTCCAATTCTTCCATAATTCATCCAAACTCTCATCAAACATCAAGTACACATACACTACTTCTCATGAATAAATTCTAACCATCATCCAATATCCATTTCATCAACAATTCTTCATATATAAGCATATACATGCATAAAAGAAAGTCTCTACAATTCATCCAAACTCTCTTTCTCTTTGTTCTTAATGTTCTCATATATGTGTATGTGCATGGAAATATGCTCATTTCTTTGCATTCTTAAATGCAAAGGTGAGAATGTGAGAATGTATTATGGCAAAAAGATATCATTATGGAACTAGTATCTCTACCAACAACATCCCATACTTGAAATCAATCATAGATTATAGACTAAAAATAAACTAAAAATTGGAAGACTTTGAGGGTAGCATTCTGCACAGGTCATATTTAAGAAGGCATATCTCGATGATGCACATCAGATTGCTAGATCTTGGTCTCATTTAAAGCTTAGAGGAAGGCTACAACTTTTATGTTTAGGTCTCAACCCAGTTCGATGGGTAAAATGCTCAAAAATCACTCAGAAAAGTCATGGATTTGACAGCGGCAATACCATGGTAACATGTTTCTCTTAGGATTTTATTCAAAAACAATTCATATGCACATGCACACCATGTGGCTACACTTCCACAACTCTAATTCACCAAATTGTGAGCCAAAAAAATCACTAATTGAGTATCAACACCTAGCCGAATTTCTCACTTCTCTACACTCCAAAAATCCCAACACAAAATCTTCACGTCACAAATCATCACTAACCATACACACTTTCAGGCTAGAAGTTATACATCAATAAACATAAAAAAATAGCATAATTCTCTCATACCACCACATACAAACATGCCAAAAAATCTTTCACAAAAGTCTTGCTCAAAATTAAAGTTCAAATAGGTTACTTACCTTGAATTTGAGCAACTCTAAACTATACTTTCTCTTTGTAGAATTTCTCTTCTCAAACCCTAAGCAATACAACTCATAAGAATTCAAAACTTTAAAATTTAATGCTCACTTGCTTGGTGCAAGAATCTTACCTGGATGCTTAGGATGTGAATACTATCAAAAGTTAGCAAAATCTTATAAATTTCTTGGAAATTTATGAAGAAATTGGAGAAATTGGGTTAGAGAATGGCTTGGATGGAGTGGGTAAGTGGCTAAGGTTTCTCTTCTTCAACTCTTAATATATAAATGATATATATAGATTCCCATTTACCTAGCACTTTCTAAAAAAATTCATCTATGTCCCTAGTCAATTACCATATGCCCTCCATTTATTGCATTCTCATAAAATTCTACTACTTTCACTCCCAACTTTTTTCAACTAATATGAGTGAAAAGAACATTTTAACCCTAATGAAATTTTAGGGAAATTTTCTTCACACTTGTTCAAGATAACTTTAATAAGATTCAACTAAGGGTATTAGGGCAAAATAAAGTACATATCTGATGTGGCCATTACAGGGTCGTTACAACTTTCTGAAATGGCGCTTGCTGTGTCGATTTCCAAGGAGGACTGGAGTTGTCGTCGTCGGAGAAGGAGTGCTGTCGTCGTCGAGGATGATGAGTTGCTGTCGTCGATTTCCAGCGAGGAATGGAGCTGATCGTTGTCGCAATTCCAGCGAGGAATGGAGCTGTCGTCATCGTCATTGAGTTCTGGCAAGGAATGGAGCTGTCGTCGTCTATTTCTAGTGAGGGAGGAAGGCGTCGTCATCGATTTCAGAGAGTAGAGTTGCGATTGGCACAAAAAGTTGCGATTTCAGACTTTAGAGAATGGGAGTTCATTGAGATTGAGTGGCGATTTAAGTGGGATTTCAGATTTTCAGAGGGTTTTGCGTAGAGAAACTGAGAAAGTAGAGAAAGTGAGAAACTGAAAGAGAGTTAGGGATTTTTTCCCCTTTGAAACATGGACCGGTTTATCAAGCAGTCTGGTTGGACGACGGTTCACACTATTTCCCGGTTCATTAGCGGTTCATAGCAGGTTATTGAATATGACCGGGTTTTATATGACTCAAACTGGCATGTGACTGGGTCTTGTCCAACTGGTTGGACCGGCCTATCTGATCCAATTTTAAAACCATGAAAAATGCATTTGTAAAATTCGGCTAAAATTGGATACGAAAAAAATACAATACGGGTTATACAGGTTTAATACGACACATGCCAATAATAGTTTTGAAAAATACGGTAAATTAATCTTGATTTTAGCAAATTTTCATGGATCACTGGTCCAATCATATAACAGTTCATTGTCTTCATTGTTTCTTGTTACACATTATTGGGTAGTGGGTATACGTATACATAAACTAAACATTTCTGAAAAGTAAACTTAAAGTTTTATAAATAAAAGTTTAAAACTTGTATAAACAAAAACTGTTATAACCATTTCATTTTGACCCATACAATTAAAACAACAAACTAAATGGAATATTATGCTAAAACATATACCAAATAGCAAATATAACTCTCAAAGCATTTCATCAAACATGTTTCAAACAAATCATCAATCCACTAGCCCCTACTACTACTACACACACCAGCACAAACACAAGCAAATCACCAACCTACGAGATTCAAAGAGAGTTAAAAGAGAAGAGAAGAAATGTGTATCGTGACCGTGAGGCTTGAAGAGGTGACAGTCTTTGACTTAAAGCTGGACCTTGGAGAAGAGAGTTAAAAAGTGAAGAGAAGTGAGATCAAGACATGAGTCAAGAGATGAAGAAAAGAGAGTTAAAGAGATGAAGAACTGTTGAGATTTGAAGAAGAGATGATTTGAAGATAGTGGAAGAAAACTGAGGAAGAACCGAAGAGGAGAAGGATAAAGAAAATCTTTTAATTTGTTTAGTCATACCACACCCGAAATGATGTCGTTTTGGCTTTTAACTTAATTTTTTTGCCTACATAATTCGACAATAATACGCGTATAATTCGCAAATTATACGGATTGGGTATAATTCGCGTATTATCTAAGTCTTGATAAATACGTAAAATTCGCGGATAAAATGCGAATTTACTAATAGGTGAATGATCACTTGCTATCTGAGTTAAAAAAATCTCTATAAATTTTTACAAGTACTAAGTGCTTTTTTATTTGCAAATCAATCACAAAAACATAATATAGTAAGTATTACCACAATTCAGAAAATTCTTTGCACAATTTAGTGATTTTATGCATTAGGAGGGCCTAAAGTTGCTTCAGAATTTCTCCATAATGCTCAAAACAAGTTTGTCTTTAAATATGCTTCAAAAACATGGAAGAAACTTGCTTCCAAGTTCAACCACTCAATCAAGCAACAAAATTGAAATAAAAGGCAAAGAATAAAGAGCGTCAATTTATTTCAAATAAATTCATTGATAAAGTCCCTAATCTGTAAAGACATAGGTTACAGTTGAAATAAAGAAAGAATAGCTAAAGCACACTCAACAAAGACATTTTTATTCTCTCCTTAATACAAGAAAACAAAAGAGTTTTTTGTAACAATCAAAATTCACTCCTTCAAGTCATGCACTTGGAGGCTTATACAATTTCTCAACCATCTTCCTAACTCTGCAAAAGAAAGCACTACTCTAAACAAGTAAGGGACGCCGCCTAACAAAGAAAGACAAGGAGAGCCAGATGTACACCCTTTACACACCCCACAACACCCCTTAAACAGCCAAAGAAACCGTCCAGGGATGACAAACCAAAAAAGTCTTTACACAGCCAAAAGAACAGCAGTAGCACAAGACAAGACCCCAAAAGAGCCTGGAGTAGGAGCATAAACAGCCCAGAAAACAGCAACAAAAATTAGCTGGAGAAGTGAATCAGCCACAGCCCCACGCTGCACATCACAACAGCAACATCCAAGCAACAACACAGCAGGCAAGAATGGATAGCCAACAGCAAAAAAGCAGCAAGAATAGCCCCCTGTGGTTTAAAAAAAAAAAAAAAAAAAAAAACAGCAGCAACAGGGGAGACAAGGAGTCTGCAACAATGCACAAAAGGACCAGTGGCATCTGCTTCAATGCAGCCCTCATCCTCCCACAAAGCCAACCTCAAGCGAACCACCCCAGCACCAAAAACACCCCCCAACCGCCAGTCCCCCTCACCAGCCACACAAACAACACACAACAACCCTAAGGGATAGGTCGTAGTAGCCACAACACAGGACCCCAAACCAAAAATCAACCCACACACCAGGAGAGAAAAAAAAAACGAAACAAGATTCCCTTCCTCCAGAAACAACACTTGCCAAATGCACCATGAAACAAACCAGAAACAACAAGCCCCACACCCTCCCACTGCCCACTCGCCATCCGCACCAATTGGTGAGCAACTTAAAATTTTAATTAAGTTATTTTTCTTAATGAATTCCATTTATGGGTTCTTAATCTTCTCTCCATCCAAATAGAAAATTAGAAGTTAATAAGAAAAAAAAAATTATATATCAGTGTTCTTACCATTAAAGCCATCAGTTCAGACTGCAATCTATTCAATCAAACATATAAAAATGAACAATTAGAAAATCCCAAAAATCCTAAACAACTTTTAGAAATAAGCAATCAAATAAACTTACAAAACCAATTCAAGAACTCAAAGATTCACCTTTGAAAATGATAGGTTGGTGGTGGTGGAAGATGATAGATTGGTGGCCTGAAACGTGTGGGTTTGTAAAGGATAGCTTGTGGTGGTGGAAGAGGAGTCGCGAATGTCGGTGGCGAGTGGTGGTGGAAGACGATAGCCTGCTGTGGTGGAAGAGGAGTTGTGAATGATGGTGGTGGAATAGGAGTCGCAAATGACGGTGCTAAGTTTAATTTCCATTCTAGGTTTCAATTGGATTTTGGGAGAGAAATTTTTTATTTAGGAAGAGGAGTTGCGCATGGCGGTGGTGGAAGACTGATTTGTTGGGCAATTTTGAGAGAGATTTATAGGGAAGGAGAGAGTTTGACGTTTTGATTTTATTTTGGGTGAGAGATTAGATTCAGGGGAATTAAAATATTGGGTTTTTTTATTTTCTTTTTTTAAATTTGGGGGAAAAATGATGTGGTATTTTGTTAATGTGACAACTGCCATGTCTGTCATGTCGTGATGTGAAAGAATGATGTGTCAAGATGCTGAAAACCTAATATTACTATACAAGATTACCTTTACCATAACTGTTATGAACTTATGATGTAAGAAACCTTAAGTGGTCACTTTCTGGAAGCAAAGCTTGACAGGTGCTGTTATGATAGACCAGAATGTTGAATTTGAACATGTGTTATTTGATAGTATTGAGGATGAGCATATTCATTTAATAGGACAATTTACCAAATTGTTTTTTTTTTTTGGTTTTTTATTGTAAAATACAAAATACTTATTTTGAATGTGTTAATTATGACTATAATTAGCTACCATTAAGTTTATGTACAAGAGTAATACAAAAACCTCTATATAGTTGAACATAGATCATAATCATTAATAGGTTTTAAATAAATTAAAAAAATTGATAAAACTAAATGTATTCTATATTAGAATGCGTATTTTGGAACATTAAAAAATAATATGCAACACGGTCTCACTGTTTTAAAACCCGAATCAAAGGGCAACCCGTTCAACTGCCTGGGTCATGAGTCGAACAGTCCAATCTACTGGTCGGATCGGCCAGTTAGATCGCTGATGTCATCATGCTAACATCAGCACTGCCAAAAAAAAAAAAAAAATCCAGATTTTTGAAAAAGTTTCAAATTTTCAATAACAACTTAATTACTATCCCAACATGATTCAAATTCAATGACAATCCTAACCTGATTTAACAACAGTCCTAACATGATGAGTTTATCCATTACAAATTAAGTGACAAAATATTAAAAAGATAGTCACATAATAATTAATAACAAAACATTTGGTGCAAATGTTGATTGAGCTCCACACACTTAGATCTACACCCTCAATATCATGTCCCCATGCTATATCAGTCCTACTTCTACTAGATTGTGAAAAAACTCAGATGATGACATTGTTTGTTTTTAAGTTTTATCTACCTGGCATACAAGCAATAACAACAATAATTTAGAATATACTTGACATATTAAAACACTAGCATATTATGAATGCATTCTAGGAGGCTTTACAATAGCCTATAAAATGAAAGACGTATCTTTTGTGAGATGATACAAAAGCAATAAACACGTAACTATAATATCCATAGTTACCAAATAGTGGTAAACCACAAAACTCATACACAACTTCCTAATTCAGCTTAAACAAAAACAAAAACAAGTAGGTAACTAAACCACAATGATCTGGATGTTACTATGTAACTTATAAAGGGCATAAATTATTGGTTTGTTATCATAACAAAGGCTTTGCATTTGCATAGCAATTAGAATTTGCTACAAACAAAAAGGTAAAAAGATGCCAATTAAATTCGACAGATACGATTCCCTTATATATAAAACTTGTTTCAGTATACAATATTATATGTTATAGCTCCACCAAAAATTTATAATTGACAAAAACTTTTGTAGATTACAACATGCCTGAAATGCGGAAATAGAATGCTATTCCAAAAGGCACCTTGACTTTTAAGCATTATATCTTTATTCTCAAGTTTGGGCAAATCCAGGTTATTCAGCCTGAGGGAGAAAACACAAATAATCAGGGTACCTTCAAATTATCTTCCAGAATTCGAGTAAAATAATTCTGCAACTTCCAATCAAATAATCAAAACAAAACTTCCAAATTTGGAGGATCTTGCCAAAAAAAAGAAAAAATCTACTTCCAGTCAAATAAACCAAGCATTATAATAAAAACAAAACTTCCAATCAAATAATCAAAACATAAATTCAAAATCCAGAAAAAGAGAATCAAATAAACTAGATGTAACCCATTTTTAAGCTTCTAATCAAATAAACCAACTCAGTCGAAAGAGAACCAAAATAAACCCAAACTTCCAAATCAAAACAAAACTAAGCATTATAATCAAAACAAAACTTCCAAATCTAGAAAAAGAGAATAAAAACAAAGACAAATAACAAAACTTCCAAAGAAATACCTTTACAAAGCTTAAGCGAGGGAAAGAGGCGTCACTGTTGTCAATTTCGAGCAAGGGAGGTGTCGTCGTCGTCGATTTCCAACGAGAGAGGGAGGCGTCATCCTCGATTTCAGAGAGTGGAGTTGCGATTGAAACAATGGTTGTGACTTGAGACTTTAGAGAGTGGAGTTGATTGAGATTGAGTGGCGATTTCAGAGGTGCTTTTGCATAGAGAAACTGAAAAAAGAATAGATTTAGGGCTTTTTTTTTTACTTTTGAAATACTGAGCCGGTTTACCAGGTGGTCCGATTGGACCAGGCAATTTTCACTGTTCATCCGGTTTAATAACGGTTTAAAACAGGTTTTTGAGTATAACCAGGTTTTATATTAACTCAGACAGAACACACGACTGGGTCCCGGTCGAACTGGTTAGATCGGTCTGTCCGATCCGAGTTTTAAAACAGTGTACAGTCTCCTCAATGGCAAAGAATAAAAGAATGTCATACAAAGCATTACTTAATTGATATTAAAAATAACTAACTTTAACTTTTAACCCAAGTCTACTAGATTACTTTGAATTAAGGGCTAAGCATATGTGTAAAAGATTTGAGTAATAATAACCTAAACAAAAAAGTGTATGCGACAATAAATGCATCTAGTTTCTTCTTTTGTGTTACACTTCAAGATGAGGATTTTGATAGATGAAGGTAAATCCTTTTAGGGTAACTGAGCCTCAAATTTATGAGGACCCAAATTCTGACTAAAGAATAACATTTTTCTAGCTATCATCATGACCTAAAGAAGTTTTCGAGTTCTTCTAACAATCTCATATCTCCATTTTATGATTTCATAGACAATTGAGATGACATTAAGTGAATGAGATACTCACGTACTTCTCTCAAATCGTGCAATGCGGTGAACTTCTTCTCTGCCTGCCCATCCCAGCGGTCATCTTGAGTACTGTTGCTATACATGTCTTTTCTGCACGCCTGCAATATCAAATGGAAAATGAAACTCACAATCTTTCCTTTTATATGTTGATAAAAGAAACCATAGAACAAGGATATAGGAAACCACTGTCCGTTATTAAATATGCAAAATGATTTTATCCGATTGTCAAAATGGACGGAGCAAAAGCACATGATAAAGAACGAAAAACTGTTACCTGCAGCACATGATTGAGACTAGCAATTTGATCTGCCTTCAAGAAATCGGAATTAAGTAATTCTCGAAATAGAAGCACCATTTCTTTGCTGACATTCCTAGCCCCTACGCAGGAATCATCAAACACAGTTCTTAACCACAAAGGAATATTGTCAAGTTTTGGCAATGCAACAGCTACATTCACTGCAGGCTTGTGAAGATTAAAGAAAGATTTCGATGCTAAACATGGAGCAGCCAAAGACAATGCCATCTCTTCTACACTCGGCCTGTACCAATAATTCTAGGCAATAATTCTCTTCTCCTGCAAATCCAGGTTTTCCCACCCTAGCACCATTGGTAGGCAGAGTCCACAGTTCATAGCCACCCTGATGTCACTATAAAAAACAAGGCCTTCTAACACAGCCATTATGGATATTAGGAAACCTGTGGAGCAATTCAGCTCCTTATGTTCTCTACTTTTCTGGTCTCATAATCTGGTGAACAATTCCAAAAGACAATATGAAGAGACAAGCTTGACTGAAGGGGACCCAAAATGCATCAGCTTGCACAAATCATGGTACTGGATGCTGACTGCTGTGAGTGATTGCTTTGAGTTCAATGGATCAACAAAATTTTGCCATTCCATGGGGTCTGGTAAAGCAGCATGTAAACTAAGGCAACAGAGAAGTTAGATTTTATCGCTTGGAATCATACAGGTGCATCAATGAAGGGTGCTTACCTTCTTAAATAGAAATAGTATGGTAGAAGCACAAATATCAGGCTTTCTCCTGTGTTTGCTCCCTCATCATAATCAGTCAACGCTGGTCCCTTTGAACAAACAGTATCAATGGTGCTATTGATGGTACTGACCAAGGAAGTACTTAGAATAATTGTTTTTGAAGAGCATTGTTTGAGTAATGGTGCAAAATTAAGGAAAGAATGCCTATAACTATTAGACTTTCATGAGTCCAGCCATGCACAGCCACTATAGAGACCAGGCAGTCAATTAACTAGAAAGTGAGAGAAGTCGAGTCAATGCCCTTTAATCGTGATCATACTAAAATAAGACAGAGTTAAGACAGTTACCTTTATAGTTACTACTACCTAGGCTTCATTGTCAGAGAGTAATTCAGGGTGCACTGAGCGTAAAATGTTAAATGTTACAAGTGAAATCGCCATAAATGTTTGCAGTGAATAGTGGTTTGATTTGTAAAAAAGTGCACGGATTTCTTTGCTTATCCCATGCAAACATAATTGATCTGAAGTAGTTGGAAAGATGTCAATATCTTTTTCCATGAAATTTACTACTACTACTATGTCATGCTCGTGGCCTTCTTGGTCTACAAGCTCTATCAATAAGCAAACCAGAATGGCAGCTGCATGGTTATCTCCTGCTGCTACCAACTCTGTAATCACCTTTTCATTAATAGTCTGACTACCATGGACAGCAACATCCATTCCATAGCTTCTACAGAACTTCAGGATTTGGTATGACAATGGCTTGCTAATTTTTTCTTGTTGGAACAACCACCTCAGTGATGATGAGTGGATCACTGCAAAAGGCAAATCTCATTCATTTTCAGTCACTAAATAGAACAGGATCCTCTCAGCTTCTAGACTGTAGGAGATCTGGTAGCTTTTGCCGGCAAAATTCCTAAAGAAGCCATAAAGATTCACCAGCCACATCGTGGCTGATAAATCAGCAGCCCCACACTGAAAGTTGCTTCTATTGACAAGAATGTATTGCTCTAAAGAAGCTAAAACTGACGTCTCAACTGCAAGTCTGAATAAGGAGCTCAATGAAATGAAAAATGACAGCATAAATCTAAACCATAAAAGAGCAATAGGAATGAATTAGCTCAGGAACTAAATTACCTATCATTGTATAAAGAACTTATATGTAAAATAAGTAAAACTGCTGACTGACAAGAAGACAATTCTAAATTGTCAGCACTCTTCTGACCAAGCAGAAACAACATTGATAATCCGTGGATTATACTGTTTTTCTTTGCTATTTGGTAGGATTTTCGGATACTTTCCTTTGCTTTTAGGCTCGAACTACCACTTTATTCATTCATTTCATATTTCAGGTCGGAAACACATTTCCAGATTGAAACGGAGCAAAAACGAGGTCAATTGATTCAAACTTGAGAGTTTTCAGAGTCAGGAATGTTCGGAGGTTGATTGGAAGCGCCCTTGAAGCTCAAATGAAAGAGAAGGAAAGAGAAAACTGGAGATTCAAGCATTGGAGCATGCAAGGGTAGTTCTGTAATTTCAACTATTTGAAGACAAGGTTTCGCCACTGCATGAAACTCACGGGTTAACTTTGCATTTTAAAGTTTCGTCGCGAGCCGCGGCGAATCCTGGAGTTATTTGTTTTGTAAAAACGGTGCGTTGTGCAGTTTTAGTCTTGAATCCTATGGTTTTGGCCGACTATTTAAGAGAGCCTTAGCTCATTTTGTAAGGGAGTTGGAGATTGTTAGGGAAGAAAAGGAAGAAATTGGAGATTGGAAGCATTTTGGGTCTTCAATTAAGGAAGATTTCATTCTTTTCTTATTGTTTTAGCATGTTGAGCTCTTTATTTACAGTCTATATTCTGATTTTCTTTAATTTGAATATGAACTAACTCACTTTTGGGTTAGGGTTTTGATCTAACTTGGATTACAATGGTTAAATCTATAAATAGATGTTTTTAAGTTCTATTGCTTGGATTATGTGTTTATCCTTGTTCTTAATGCAATTGAATGTTGAGTTTTCTTTGGTTCAATTAAATGTTGAGCATGATGAGACTAAGAAGTGATTCATGTGTTAGCTCCTCAGAGTAAATACCATAGATTGAATGAACGCTAGAGATAGGTTCGGAGATCTATGAAATCACTTTAGGATTCCACTTGGCTTAATAGACTTGGAACTGTTATTCTTCATTTTGTTGGGTGCGGAAGCTTAATAAGGATAAGTAGGAGAATATAGCCTGAGAAGGTATATTTTGCAGATTAAGGTGTCCGATTTATAATCCTTGCATATGAGTTTGAAGGCAACAACAACCGTAGATTGAATCAGAGCATCCTAGTGAAGTCGAAATCCTAACCTTTTTGTCTTGAATTGATATTTTCTTAATTAGTTAGATTTTAATTTACGTTATTGATTTTGTGTTAATTTTTGCTTTTATTGTCTCCCGCAAATCCAACAATCTTCGTGTTCTTCAACTAGTTACAAAACTAGGAAAATTAGTACTTAACACGCAATCCTCGTGGGAACGATACTGTTCTCATCATTTTATTACTTTTTGCGACTAGTGCACTTACTACATTGCATGTTTGTTAAAATACGCATCAAGTTTTTGGCGCTGTTGCCGAGGATTGATTTTGTGTTAATATTGAAGTTTTCTAGTTTTCACTAGATTGGAGTTTTACTTTTGTTTTAATTGTTTTTAGCTTAATTTTTTTGTTCTTTTTATTCACTTGTGATATCACACTTTCTTTCTGTCTTGTGTAGTTTATACGAAGAGCAAGACATCATCCAGTGGTTACTATTGATCCAGAGATTGAAAGAATTGCAAGAAGACTTATCAGAGAGAGAAGAGAACGAGAGGTAATAGTCATTGAAATGGCTGAAAACAGAACTTTGAGGGAATTCTCAGTACCCTTAGTTGATGGTAGTGGTCCAAGTATCACTAGACCACCGATGCAAGCCAACAATTTTGAAATAAAGCTGGTAATCATCCAAATGATCCAACAGTCGGTACAATTTGGGGGAGATGCAAAGGAAGATCCAAATTCACACATTGCTAACTTCTTAGAGATATGCGACACATTTAAGGCAAATGGAGTGTCAGATGATGCCATCAGGTTAAGATTATTTCCATTATCATTAAGAGATAAAGCAAAGGGATGGTTAATGACACTACCAGCAGGAACAATCACCACCTGGAATGAATCGGAACAAAGGTTCTTGACCAAATACTTCCCACCAATGAAATCAGCAAAGATGAGAAACGATATCACATCATTTATGCAGGAAGAGAACGAATCACTTTATGAAGCATGGGAGAGATATAAGGAACTGCTGAGAAAGTGTCCACACCATGGTTTGCCTGTTTGGATGCAAGTCCAAACCTTCTATAATGGGTTGTTTTGCAAACAATGGTAGATGCAACATCTAGAGGAGCATTGCAAAACAAGACACCTAAAGAAGCTTATGAGTTACTTGAAGTCTTGGCAAGTAACAACTATCAGAGACCCAATGAAAGAATTCATCCGAAGAAGTCATGGGTATTCATGAAGTTGATGCTTACACGGCCATTTCAGCCTAACTAACAGCACTTTAGAAACAATTAGGAGGTATGCAAGTAAATTCAATTCAAACACCTCAAGTAACATGCGATTTTTGTGCAGGTAACCATGGAGCATTGAATGCCAAGTGGGGAACAATTTTGCTTTAGCTTCCTCATCATCATAACAAGTCAACTATTTGGCTAGGAATCAAAGACAACAGAACAATCCTTTCTCCAACACGTATAATCTTGGTTGGAGAAATCATCCAAACTTGTCCTAGGGCAATCAGAATAATCAATGGAATCAAAGAACAGTGCCAAACAATCAAGTAGGGGTGACCTATCAACCATGGGATCAAAAAGTGTCGAAATTGGAGGATATGTTCGGGAAGTTCTTGCAAGAAACCATAGGTTTTATGAGTAAGACGAGGGCGAACTTTAGAAACCAAGAGGCATCGATTCGAAACTTGGAAGACAAATAGGTCAAATAGCCGAAAAGTTGAATAAGCGACCTCAAGGCTCCCTACCAAGTAACATAATGACAAATCCATGTGAACAAGCAAATGCAATAACTTTAAGAAGTGGAACAGTCTTGGAAGAGGTTGAACAAAAAAGGAAAGATAAGAACCCACCAAAAGAAAAGGAAGAGTCCGATGAAGAAATCAAGGAAGAAATCATTGTTGAGGAAAAGCCAACGAGACCTAGAGAAGAAAAACCAAAGAAGGAAGAGATGCCAAAGCAAAAGAAGGAAAAATTGCCATTTCCTGAGATACCGCTAGAGTTGTCACATCATACCCCTCCTGTGCCTTTTCCTCGGAGGCTCAGAAAGCAAAATTAGGATAAGCAGTTCATAAAATTCCTTGAGATATTTAAAAAATTGCATATTAACATTTCTTTTGCAAATGCCTTGCAGCAGATGCCAAGCTACGCTAAGTTCCTCAAGGAAATTCTGTCAAACAAAAGAAAGTTGGAAGATGAGGAAACAATGATGCTTACAGAGGAGTGTAGTGCCATTCTACAGAAGAAACTACCTCTAAAACTCAAGGATCCAGGGAGTTTCACTATCCCTTGTGTTATAGGAGATATTGCATTTGATAGAGTTTTATATGATCTAGGTGCGAGTATTAATCTAATGCCTTTTTCTATTTTTAGGAGACTAGGGATTCATGAAGTGAAGCCTATAACTGTATCTTTGCAGCTTGCAGATTGATCCATCAAGCATCCAAGGGGTATTGTTGAAGAGGTACTGGTTAAGGTGGACAAAGTCATATTCCTGGCAGACTTTGTTATGTTGGATATGGAAAAAGACAAGGAGATTCCTCTCATGTTGGGACGACCATTTCTTGCTACCGGAAGAGCCTTAATTGATGTACAAGAAGGGAAGTTGATCCTAAGGGTCCAACATGAAACGATGACATTTAATGTCTTCGAGGCCATGAAATTTCCATCAGAGTCAGATTCATGTTTTAGTGTGGATTTGGTGGATAGACTTGTAGCGGATACCATCAAAGAGAACACCCATCATCTACCTCTAGAAGCTTGCATTGCCCAATCCAAAACAACCGAGGTAGACGAGCCAAAGAAGAATGAGTGTGCTAGGCTTTTGGAAGCACTTCAATTGATAAAAACAAGCCAAGATCCAGAATTTGAAGATTTTGACATAGAAAAAGAGAAGGAAAAGGCAAGAACGGAAGAACCTCCAAAGCTTAAACTGAAGCCTTTACCATCTTACCTTAAATATGTGTATCTTGGTGTATCAGAATCCTTTCTGGTGATCATCAATGCAAGGCTGAGTAAAGTGGAGGAAGGGAGGTTGATTCGAGTGCTAAGAGAGCATAAATTAGTCATTAGATGGACCATTTCCGAAATTAAAGACATTTCTCCATCTTTTTGTATGCACAAGATACTCATGGAAGATAATTTCAAGCCTAGGGTGCAACCACAACGGAGATTGAATATTCTATGAAGGAAGTGGTGAGAAAGGAAGTAGTCAAACTCTTAGATGCAGGCATCATCTACCCTATTTCAGATAGTCCTTGGGTGAACCCGGTGCAAGTGGTTCCAAAGAAATAAGGTATCATGGTAATAAAGAAAGAAAACAATGAATTGATACCGACTAGGACAGTCACGGGTTAAAGGGTGTGCATCGACTATAGGAAGCTGAATGAAGCAATAAGAAATGATCATTTTCCACTTCTTTTCATTGATCAAATGTTGGAAAAACTTGCGGGGCATACGTATTATTGTTTCTTGGATGGCTATTCAGGCTATAATCAGATTCCCATTGCCCTTGAAGATCAAGAAAAGACGACATTCACTTATCCATACGGTACCTTTGCTTACAGAAAGATGCCTTTTGGGTTGTGCAATGCACCAGCCACATTCCAGTGATGCATGATGTGGATATTAGGTGGCATGATGTGGATATTAGGTGACATGGTGGAGCGGTTCATAGAAGTCTTCATGGATGATTTCTCTGTATTTGGTTCTTCTTTAGATAGTTGTCTGTCTAACCTTTCCTTTGTTTTGCAGCGATGTCAAGATACAAATCTGGTGCTCAACTGGGAGAGGTGTCACTTCATGGTTCAAGAAGGAATAGTACTCGATCACCGAATTTCAAAGAATGACATTGAAGTGGATCGAGCCAAAACGGAAGTGATTGAGAGGCTGCCACCACTTGCAAATGTCAAGGCAGTCCGGAGTTTCCTAGGGCATGCGGGGTTCTATAGAAGATTTATAAAGGATTTCTCCAAAATCTCTAAACCTCTTTGCAATTTGTTGATTAAAGATGCCTCTTTTGATTTCGATGATGAATGCATGCATGCTTTTCAAACTCTTAAGAAATTATTAGTGTCTGCACCTATTATTGCAGTTCCCAATTGGGAACTCCCATTTGAATTGATGTGATGCTAGTGATTTTGTATTAGGAACGGTTTTAGGACAAAGAAGGAATAAGGTTTTGCATGTAATTCAGCATGGTAGCAAGACACTAACCGATGCACAGTTGAATTACACCACTACTGAAAAAGAACTTTTAGCCGTCATTTTTTGCATTTGACAAATTTCGCTATTATTTGCTAGGTGCTAAGGTGATTGTCTACACAGACCATTCAACGCTCAAGCACCTGCTGGCAAAGCAAGAAGCAAAACCAAGGCTAATAAGATGGATCCTACTACTGCAAGAGTTTTAATTGGAAATCCGACACAAAAAAGGGTCAGAAAATGTGGTAGTAGATCATCTATCAGGGATTGAACAACCAGCATAGGGAAGTGAAGAGGAAACTCAAATCAAGGAGACATTCCCGGATGATAAATTGATGAGAATTGAAGAAGCACCTTGGTATGCGGATATTGCAAATTACTTATCATCAAGAGTGCTTCCAAATGGCATGACTCTCCAGCAAAAGAAGAATTTTTTGTCTGACTTGAAATTCTATTTCTGGGAAGAACCGTTTTTGTATAAACACTGTGCAGATCAAATGATACGAAGGTGTGTCCCTAAAGAGGAAATAGAGAGTATTTTAAGGCATTGCCATAAGAAGGAAGTCGGTGGTCACTTTGGAGGAACTAGAACAGCAGCTAAAGTCCTTCAATCTGGATTTTATTGGCTAAGTCTATTCAATCACGCTTTCCGATTGGTTCAAGAATGTGACCAATGTCAACAGAGTGGAAATATTTCAAGGAGAGATAAGATGTCGTTGAGTAACATTTTAGTCGTTGAACTTTTCGACGTGTGGGAGATTGACTTCATGGGCCCTTTCCCGAATTCATATGGAAATCTATAAATCTTGGTGGCTGTTAACTATGTGTCGAAATGGGTGGAAGTAGTTGCATTACCCTTTAACGATGCCAAAGTGGAAAAACATGTTCTCAAGTTTTGGAGTACCACGGGCAATCATCAGTGATGGTGGAACTCATTTTTTCCATAGGCAGTTTGACGCTCTCTTGGGAAAATATGGAGTGACACATAGAGTTGCTACACCATACCATCCTCAGACCAGTAGGTAAGCGGTACTTTCAAACAGGGAGCTGAAAAGAATTCTAGAAAGGACGGTTAAGGCATCCATGAAGGGCTGGTCACGAAAGTTAGATGATGCATTATGGGCATACTGTACTACGTTTAAGACTCCAATTGGTATGTCTCTGTTCCGTTTGGTGTATGGGAAGGCATGTCACTTGCCAGTGGAACTCAAGCATAAGGCATATTGGGCAGACAAGCAGCTAAACATGGATTTACAAGCTACTGGGGATGAAAGAATGCTTAAATTGAATGAACTTGATAAGTTTCATCACAAAGCTTATGAAAATGCCCATATTTACAAAGAAAATACCAAGATGTGGCACGACAAGCATATAATGAAGAAAAACTTTGAAGTGGGTCAAAAAGTATTGCTTTACAATTCTAGACTTAGACTCTTTCCCGGAAAACTTAAGTCTAGATGGTCCGAACCCTTCATAGTTACCCAAGTCTACCCATACGGTGTTGTTGAGATCTCACATGAGGAAAATGGTACATTTAAGGTGAATGGGTGGCGATTGAAGTCATATATAGATGGAGCGTTGAGTTGCGAGTCACTGCCTATCAAACTCGACATTCCGAAATGGGATCCTTGGGAAAAGTTGAGCTTCCAACTATAAACAAGCGCTTCTTGGGAGGCAACCCAAGTTTTTTTCAATTAGACTATTTTTGTGATGTTTTTATTTTTTTATTTTGAAAGTGTTTTTGTTGAGTTAGAAGATAGTTTATTGATGTTGTTTGCATTGTTTCAGGTGAAAATCTATAGCTTTGAAGAAGAAAACATTAAGTCCAGTTTTTGCCCCGGTGAATTCAATTTTTGCCACGGCATGAAATTTTCTTGATACTGCCGAGAAAAACATTGAGTCCAATTTTCGCCCCGGCAAATTCAATTTTCTCCACTGCATGAAATCTACTGGATGGAGAAGAAATTAATTTAGACTTCGCCGAGGCAATTTTTGATTTCGCCACGGCATCGAGAACTCAAGGTTAATTATTGCATATGAAACCCAGGTTTTGCCGTGGCAAAAATTTACTTCGCCGTGACGAACACTGGTAATGTGCCGAATGCACCAAATTAATTAACCTTACTAACCTGACTACTGAATTATATAAAGGGCAAGCAAGGGTCGATCCCACAGGGAATGACTCGATTAATTTCTATATTCTAAAACAATAAAAACAACAGAAACGCAAATTAAACTCTAAACAGTAAACATAACAACAGTAATGAAAGGGGGTTTGTAATGAAGGCAAACTAAAGTAAAACAGAGAAATAAAATATCAGGTTAAACAATCAATTCTCGGTTCAATATCCACCAAAACATGCATTGGACGTAAAGTAACCGTAACACTATTCTATCTCGTCATTATGGAACTATTGACCCTAGGAAACAACAAGCTCTGTTATCCGAATTCTCCCTTAGTTTGTCACTACTGAAACAAGCTCTTTGAGTAGATACTAACCCTTGAACAACCTAGAACAAGCTCTCTAAATTTAATTCAATGGCAGCCTTAAGAATTAGGAGAATAGATCAATCTAAGCAAAAATCACGCAAGCTCGGATTATTTAACTTAGGTTATGTTATTCAAGACAATAGACCGAAAACTTGTCCATAATCAGCTATCATCATGTGTCACTCGTTGAATAGAAAAGGGACAATTACGGATCACAATTCCTAATTCTAACAGGTAAATTCTGATTAAACAATTTAGCAGGCCAAAACTAAATCACTCAAACAAGAATCACAAACAATTAAAACAGAATAACATAAACAATTCCAATAAAAACGAGATTAAGAACAATGTTACTAGAGTCAGGTTACACCAATGACATGAAATTAGGCTTCAAAATCCCCTTGAACTGAAGAAGGAAATTAGCCGCACATCTTGATCTAGAACGCAAAAACTCTCCAAAATTAAAACTCTACTGTCCTCCCTCCGTTTAACCTAAAAACTTCTAATTAAATAACATGTGTTTTCCTTAATTCTTCCCCAAGAATCACGGAATTTCTTTCCTGGACGTTTCCTAGAAGATAGACTTCCAGATTTGATAAAATCTGATCAGATATGGATTCCAGAATTCGTCTCCAACTTGCACCAGGATTCTCGCCATGTAAAAGATCTTTTCTGGGCTCCATCACTTCATAAAAATTGTAGTCTAGGATGTGTAGATGAATCTGGGCTTTTGAATCACCCGCTTTCGATATCTGACGCTCCAGTTAGGCCCGTTCGAAGATTCACTGCTCAGCTAAGGAATCCTTCTGCGACTAGGATTCCAGGTCCGGTTTTGCAACAACTACTGAGAACCCAAACGAACTCGGATTCTTGCCCATAATACCTTCCTGAAAAGCTTGATTCGTCTACTTTAATTTCTCTGAAGACCACTTTTGCAATTGAGGAATCTAGCTCCCTGAAAAACCTGAAAAACGTAGCACTGGTCAGAATAACGAAAAATCTGGAAAATCTGGAATTTCCTAATCTTTTCTCAATTATTTCCTAAAGTCTATCCAACTATGCCAAACTTACAAAATAAGCTCTAATCAGCTCAACTAGGCATAAAACATAACAAAAAACATAATATGGAAGGAATAAAAATATCTAAATTACACTCTTATCACTATTATTTAAACGAAAAAATTTCCTTCACCTTTCTTCACACAATCAAACCCTAGCCGTCATAGTACATCCCTTTCTTCTAAAGTCTTTTGCCCTTCCCAAGATTTTCCACTACAAATCACACATCTCTCAATCTCCTAAACACCCTTCACTATTATTTTTGCACGATTCATGAGGACATTTGCAAACTTTTGGTGAAAACCCAAAGTTTCTAACAACAGAATTTGGGGCTTTTACAATTTTGGGGCAACGTGGTGTGATTGAAAGCTGATGCTTGGTTGATTTGGTAAGGAGTCTTGCCCTACGCTGTTAATTTATTGATTTTGAATGTTAACCAATGGATTTGCCAAGTTCATTGAACGTTGAGTTGTGGGGGTTTTGGGAGTTGTGAATTTGTGGCCTTGTTGTGTGATTTTAGGTGTTTTATTGTTTGTTGTGAAGACTCTTTGGTCGTTGATTTGTGTTGGGGTGATTTAGATAGGATTGGGTCTATGACAATTTTGAGTTAATTGTGTGGAGAAGTGTGAAATTTGGAGTTGTTTGTAGTACATTTTCGTGAAGTTTTGTGTGGGTTGAAAGTGTGTGGGATTTGCTGAACAACAAGAAAATGACTTTTAAGAGAAAGGCTAAAGGAAAGCAAGTGGACAATAGATTTGCAAATGATAGGGCTAGAAACCAGTATGAGGCTAAGGCCAAGAGGAAGGATGGAAAAATCATTCCTGAGAGGGGGTTAGATGCTCTTTATGCTTCCGATTGGGCTGAAGAATTAGATTGGCTCACTTTTATGAAGGAACCACCGCAGCTAGCCTTGGAACCACTTGTTAGAGAATCTTATGGAAACCTCATTGAGAGTCAACACGGTTGTGTGTATGTTAGGGGTTTGCAAGTGTCGTTTACTACACAAATTATCAACGATTTTTATGGGTTGCGCCCCATTGAGCAGGATGAGTACAAAATGTACAAGAACAATCCAGATTGGGACGAGATACTTAGGGTCATTGCCTAACCAGAAGCTTCTTGGAATGTTAGTCCGAAAGGAACAAGAAAATTGAATGGGAGCGATCTGACTGTGGTGGCACGGATTTGGCAATATTTCATCTGTGCAAGGTTAATGCCCGAGACACATTTTAGTTCATTAAATGCTGAGAGGGTAGTCCTGCTCTATTGCATCGCTACAAAGAAGATGATGAACATTAGAGAGATCATTTTCGATTACATGAAGCATGCAGCAAAGCTTAGTCGACCAAATTATGCCTTCCTAAACCTTATCATGGACATCTGTAAAAAGGAAAGGGTGACATCTTATCCTGATGAGATAACCATTCATGCAGCGCCGATTCTTAATGCGACATTCTACTATAAGCTGGCTGGAAAATAGAGTGGTAGAGCATCGAGTACAGGTACAAGTGTTCAACGATTGAGAGCAACTGCAACCACATCCAAACCGACAGTAAATGATCAATTGCAGCAACTCCAATCTAAGATGAAGACAACGAAGCTGCAACAAGCATGGATGAGTGATCAAATGAAGAAGATGTTCGAGATGCAGCAACATGTCTACAACCTTCAGGGTTATGATGTAACACAATTCCAATGGCAAGATTGGAATGCATACAGTGAACAACACCCTGAAGATGCCATGGAAGAACATGAGGAGGCAGATGAAGAAGAAGCAGAAGAAGATTGATTCCTGAAACACCTTTGTTTTAGTTTTAGTTTTTATTTCTTTTTATGTTGTTAATTGGAACTGAAGATGATTTCCTGTTTTTAACTCTTTATGTGTGTTTGTTTCAATTTTAGGTTTAGTTCAATAAGGTTGAGATCAATATGTAATTCTTTCATATTAATCAGTGAAGATATCTAACACAATTGGCAACCTAGATTTTCATGTGTTTGACAGATAAGGATGATGAGGAAGCCCCCCAGGATTTTGCACAAGAATCAGCCTTTACAGATTAATCAAGGGAGTATCTCTTAAATTTTGTTTTTCTACTCCTTAGATGTGCATGATGTGACATTGGGGACAATGTCATTCTAAGTTGGGGGTAGAAGAAATTTCGATCTAAAAAAACAAAAAAAAATTTGTGTTTAGATAGTTGTGTGTTTTAGCTTGAATTTGTATTTCTTTTTTTTTTAAGTTCTTTGATCGTTATTGTGTTTAGTTTATCTTTGTTTGTGTTTTGTTATTGTTCCATGGATAAATTGCACAAGTCTATGATGAGATGTTGATTGTTGGGATACTATCGGAAAATGAGAAGCATTGCTTCAAGTTAGGTTGGTTGACTAGATTGATCTAGAAGTTTGTTGAGTGGTTCAACCACCATTTTCATTCTTTTGGCATGTTTAGATTCATTTTATGTGGTTAGGTGAAATCTTGATAATGTTGGTAGACTCTAGAACCTAGTTGAGAAGTGCTTGAGGCCAAATTCTAGGATTAGACATTGTTGAGGAAATGATTTAGGCAATTTTTCGAAACATTTGAGCCTTTCTAGCCAACCCATGAATGAATTATCCCTAGTCACCCATTTGAGCCTTATAAGGTTATCATTGCTTTATTTTTCTTGCAAACCAAAAAAAAAAATTGTCCAATCTCTATACCCTAAACACTTGATCATACCCTTTAGGAGAATTATAGACCTAATGTATAACACAACAGAGCTTGGAGAGGTGTGTGAATAAGTGATGGACCAAAAGCATAAGTTTGGGTTGTAAAAAGGGTAGGAAGAAGGGGCAATAGACCTCAATGGTGTTATAATAGTTGTTTATAAAAAAATAAAAAAAATAAAAATTTAAAAATATTTCTTTAGTTCAATTCAAAATCAAGAATAAGAAATGCACAAGTTTGAGGGTTGTAAAATGGTTGACACTTTGATTGGTGGTAAAGAAAGAAAGTGGAGATTGATGTAGCTCTTAGTGTTTGCATGAGGAAAACCGAGTTCTCTTACTTTGTTTTTCCTATCCTTTCCCTAGAGTCTACTACTCGAGCATAACGTTACAAGCTTGCAAAGACCTTTCGATCCTTAGTGATGTCTAGTCCACATTAGTGGAGAGTTGTTCGATACTTAGGCTTATGGAGTCTACCACCATTTGATAAACTTCACATTCCTGCATAAAATAATTTGAGGAGTCAAAAGGTGAATTGAAGTGGGGATCACCAACTGAGGGGACCGATAGAGAAAAATAGTCAATTCAATTATGACTTCTTGGAGTGTTGAGTATTTTCCCGTAATAGTATTTCAACAGTTTTTTAGATTTGCATTTTAAATCAATTCCAGGTTACTTGTCTATTTTTTGTAGTTTTCCTCTTTGGTCATTTTGGTTTAAGTTTGTTTTTCCTTACGTTTGTTTTGTTGTTTTTGTTGTTGATGCTAGAGGACGAGCATATCTTAAGTTTGGAGGTATTTGATAATCCGTGGATTATACTGTTTTTCTTTGCTATTTGGTAGGATTTTAAGATACTTTCCTTTGCTTATAGTCTCGAACTACTACTTTATTTGTTCATTTCATATTTCAGGTCGGAAACACATATCCAGATTGAAACGGAGCAAAAACGAGGTCAATCGATTCAAACTCGAGAGTTTTCACAGTCAGGAATGTTCGAAGGTTGATTGGAATCACCCTTGAAGCTTAAATGAAAGAGAAGGAAAGAGAAAGCCGGAGATTCAAGCGTTGGAGCATGCAAGGGTAGTTTTGTGATTTCAACTATTTGAAGACAAGGTTTTGCCGCGGCATGAAATTCGCGGGTTAACTTGGCATTTTAAAGTTTCGTCGCGATGCCGCGGCGAATCCTGGAGTTATTTGTTTTGTAAAAACGGTGCGTTGCAGAGTTTTAGTCTTAAATCCTAGGGTTTTGGCCGATTATTTAAGAGAGCCTTAGCTCATTTTGTAAGGGAGTTGGAGATTGTTAGTGAAGAAAAGGAAGAAATTGGAGATTGGAAGCATTTTGGGTCTTCAATTAGGGAAGATTTCATTCTTTTCTTATTGTTTTAGTATGTTGGGCTGTTTATTTACAGTCAATATTCCGATTTTCTTTAATTTGAATATAAACTAACTCACTTTTGGGTTAGGGTTTTGATCTAACTTGGATTACAATGGTTTAATCTATAAATAGATGTTGTTTTTAAGTTTCATTGCTTGGATTATGTATTTATTCTTGTTCTTAATGCAATTGAATGTTGAGTTTTCTTTGGTTCAATTAAATGTTGAGCATGATGAGATTGAGAAGTGATTCATGTGTTAGCCCCTCATAGTAAATACCATAGATTGAATGAACGCTAGAGATAGATTCGGAGATCTATGAAATCACTTTAGGATTCCACTTGGCTTAATAAACTTAGAACTGTTATTCTTCATTTTGTTGGGTGCGGGAGCTTAATAGAGATAAGTAGGAGAATATAGCCTAAGAAGGTATATTTTGTAGATTAGGGTGTTTGATTTATAATCCTTGCATGTGAGTTTGAAGGCAACAGCAACCGTAGATTGAATCAGAGTATCCTAGTGAAGTCGAAATCCTAACCTCTTTGTCTTGATTTGATATTTTCGTAATTAATTGATATTTTCTTAATTAATTAGATTTTAATTTACGTTATTGATTTTGTGTTAATTTCTGCTTTTAATGTCTCCCGAAATCCAACAATCTTCGTGTTCTTCAACTAGTTACAAAACTAGGAAAATTAGTACCTAACACGCAATCCTCGTGGGAACGATACTCTTCTCATCATTTTATTACTTTTTGCGACTATTACACTTACTACATTACATGTTTGTCAAAATAGGCATTAAAAATATCGGCAGGATCTGATGGGATGTAACAAGCAGCATCTCTAATGTATTTCCCAGTATCACTTCCCAAAAGTACATCAACAAGGGAACTGAGCATCAGACACTCTCCACTTTAACTTTTCTGAAGGAAATAATCCTAGACATCCAAATGACAAATTGAACCAAGAATATTCGTGGCTTGCATATCAGAATCCTGAATCATTATAAAGTGAAAAGTTTCCAACACCCCTAGCATAATTTCCTCATTTATTTCATGGATGGCCTTTACAAACCAGGGTTATAAATGAGATGTACACAGATTGATGGAAATTGCTTTCAAAAAGCATCATTTCCATCAACTTAAAAATCGAACCTCCCTATAGTTGATGGCGCACTAAAATTTCTTATAGGAGCAAAATGCTTCTCAGCCTTAATTGATCTACGAAGACACTCAAAGGAATTTTGTCATAACTCCAGAAAATCCTTCATGGCATATGAGAAGCAAAAACTATAATTGTCAAAATCAAATGATTTCAGCAATCAAGGTGAAGACATTTTATTACTGCGTAGGATACTTCACTCCTCATTGGATTTCGGCTTTCATTATGCCTTGATGTTTTACTTATGTAACTTCATCTTATTTAATTTACTACTATAATTTCGAGTTAAGGCTTATTTGACATGACACAAATAACACACTAACCTGTTTTCCCAACCATACTTCTCCCTACATCTAGATGTTACTTTCAAACCCATTTTCCTCTTTGCTCTTTATTTTCCCAATAGGATAATGTATGACTAGGGTTTTAGAAGCCTAATTTTTTTAATTCTAATTCCATCCCCAAACTTGTCTGGGCAGACTAGTTGTGGTTTAGAAATGATCCATAGGTAGAAAATAGATAGATGTAAGAAGACGAGGCCACAAGCTTCTTGTTTCATGGGCTCCATGACCCAAAGTGGGACAATAAACATACTTCTCTCATCTACTTCAACATTGCTCCCCATCCTCTTGACACTCAAACCAAACAAATAAATGACCTCTATTTTCTTAACATCTTGCTATTCTCCCTTTGTCTCTACAACTTTGGTCCCACCATATCCATTACACCTTTGCTGAAACCCTTATTTTATTTACCAGCAATACATGTAATAAAAAATGTGAAAGCTAGTTCAATTTGGGTTGCCTATAAGATAAGTTGGAAAAGGATATGTTCCAGCAAATACAGAAGAATAAACAATATAATAATTCATTCAATTATAATGAACTACAAAATCTGAAATTGAAAATAAAAATTCACAGTAAGAGAACCAACCAAGACATTGATCCTCACAATTGGGATGAACATATAAAAAATGCAACAATTTTGAAGCTATATAACAGAACTATATAGTAATACATACACTGATTTTCTGATGAGTTCCATCTCTATATATTGCATTGATCATAACCAGAGAACCATGATGAGGGTTCTGCAAGTTTCGATAACTCGCTGTCTTCAGTATAAAATAGCTTGAATTCCTCTCTCCATTGCTGATCACCTTCATCATGAGGCTCCTTTACATTGTACTTGGCCGCATCAGAATCATTATAAATAGGTTGTATTGCTTCTTTGGGTAGACAAGGCTCTACTATGATTTCATTAAGAGTCCTAATATCAATTTCATGTTTTTTCTTCAATTGATCAATCTGTTTGTATGCCTTTGCAGTTTCTTGTTCAGCTTCTATAGCTCGCTTCTGCCAAAAAGAAATATAGAAAAAAGTATAAAATAAAATGTATCATTTAGAAATCAAACAAAAACTAAAGGATCTAAATCAATTTACAACAAATGTATATGAGAATGAGCAAAGATCAGTTAGCTTTCTCTCAAGTGAGGATTCTATTCATGACTGCCAAAAATCCTACATGTTCTAAAATCTATGTCACTCTCACGGAGACAAATGAGTGGCCTTAAAACAAAAACATAGTGTGCTCAAAAATAGTACGGGAAAAATAACTATCCTAATCAAACAAAGGAATAATGTGCTCTCTACCTCAGTCCAGTGGATTCTTTCTCATTCAAGTTTCTCCTCAGCACTCTTTTCGGCTGACTCTGGGATTGTAGTCAGAGGTGGTGCTAGATTGGGATCACATGAATAAGTCAATTGCAAAATTGAGTTTTGTTTTCAAGCAGATAATGAAGAAGAGTCTATAAAATATTGCAACTCGCTTCTTAAATCTTGAATCCCTTCCAACAACACTTCCCTTTCATCCAAATCACAGAAATTCTGAAAATGTTCCAGTTGCTCTTGAGCTATATTGAGTTTAATTTTTGTCCTTAAAATTTCAGGATGATTCTCAAATTTTTCTTTCAGAAGCTGTAAAAAATAAGGTCAGATATATGCACAAAATATTAATTAATGTTATCTTTAGAAATAAATTTATACTTTGGTAAGTAACCATTCTACCTCAAAGCTTAAGTTCATAAGTAACAACCTAGTAAAAGTATTTAAAAGCTACAATAATACCCGTCACGTATCTCATAGTGAAATGGATGCAAACACAGATGCAAACTAAATAAATATACAATTACATATGAAAAATGAAAACATGTAAAACTTGTAGGGATTTGAAAGTGAGTGTTTAGCTTTACTACTATGTTAAGTAGATTTGTAACCAAAAACTTAGGCTAATATATTTTTTAGCTCTAACATACCTTACGCTCATGCATGAGGTATACAAATTCTTCTTCGATGAACTCCTCAGTTGGCAAAACACCATCCATAAGGCTTTCAAGGCGCATAATTTTATCCTCCCTTGTCTGTCCTATAATGGTATTGTATTCTCTCTCATGCTTGTACTGTTGCACCTGCAAAGAAAAGCAGAAAAATGTCACCAATGAAAAAACAAAAAAAGAAGAAAAAGAAAGCATTATATAGTCATTGCTAATTGTTGGTAAAACAAGTAAAAAAACATACCAAACGATTAAGGTGCTTAATTTCAGAAGTTTGCTTGGCACAGAAGTCCTCTAGTGCCATTTCCCTCCTAATGGCACCTACCAAAACCTTCTCCACTGCCTGAGCAAAAAAGAAACATGTAAATGCAAGCAGTCATGATGTTAAATTAATCCAAAATGCAGATGAAATCATTATACTTACTTTTGGAACTTGCTTCATGGACTTGTCCGCAGAGTGTGATTCAACAAAAGGTACCAACTGAAGATTTGAGCTCTCATTCCCCTCTTTGACATCTAGCTGCATTCTGTTCTTGCAATGGTTACATAAGAATATTTCTGTATCTTCTTTTGGCATCTCACCATTTTGAGAAGTTTGCACACCGATGTCAACTTTGGCAACGGGCAAAACTGGTTTAAAATCAGTGGGTCTTAATGAGAACCTGAAAGATGATCGCCTCAATCCTGAACTCCGGTGGTGGCTATCAATAATTTCAAGGCCACGATGGAGGCTAGCTGCCAAGTGCTCAGTTGTTGCAACAGAATTCCTTCTTGTTTGAGTGAAATGGACTTTTAAGAAAACATATCCACAGCGTCTAGCTCAGACTTCTTGTCATCATTCAGATCTTTCTGGGATGCGCTTAGCATTGATGACGTCCTCAGGCTTTTCCTGCTATTGTTAATTCTAGGTGAAACACTTGGAGTTGGAGACTGTTTCATTTTCTATATTCCTTGTATCTTGTTACAGATGTATATAACTTCCAGGATTATAGGGATCACATTGATATCCAGGAATATAGGGATCACATTGATCTTGTATCTTAATAAAGATTGATCACATACCTAGTTTAGAACACTGCAAGTGTATATATATATATATATGTATTCTTTGTCTTTATGAATGAAACGAGTAGAATATTCATCCTTAATACATGTTACATGGTATTAGAGCCAATAAAAGGTGATTAGGGTTTGGGTTTCAAATTGAGAACACCATTTTAGAGTGAGATTTGTTCGACACCGCCACCCTAGAAAGATTCAGAAGCCGCCGATCGGCAAAACCTCGAGTTCCGACAATTAAAATCTCCGCGCGTGAGCCCCACGTGCCACCCAAAGCTCCGATCAACAGTACCACGCGCTGGCGCATGAGCGCGCGTCCACTATTGATGTCTCCTCCGGTTCTCTTCGTCTGCTTCGTCGGCACTTGTATAGCACATTTTCGTGCTGGGCTTGGGTAATATCTAACTGGTTATTGTTGTTCTTCATTTGTTTATTGGACTTTTGTTGTGCTTTGGTCTCTGGTTGGTTGTGGCTATTGATTGATTTGGTGTGTCACTGAAGTTTGGTTAATTTGTTTTGTTTTAACTAGGGGTGTTCAAAAGAACCGGTTGGAACCGGAACCCGCGGGTACCTTGGGTTTGGTTCCGGTTCCTACCCAGAACCAGTCGTCAATGGGTAGGTTCCGGTTCCAAATTTTTGGAACAGGAACCAGAACCAGGAACCAGGAACCGAGACTAATATAAAATAAAATTAAAGATTAGGGGGGTTAATAAAAATTTTTGTAGAAAAAGTAATGTGAATACATTTATATTTATATTTCATAATATTTAAAGGAAGTTGGTTTGACTTTTTAGAATCTACCTTTACAAAGTAATGGAGTTTGTAATTTTGAATTTATAATTTATAATTTTATTTTTGTTAACAAGTGCCAGGTGGGGGGTATTTGTAAGTTTTTAAGGGTTTTTTTGCCATTTTAAAAACTTTTGGGGCGTCATGTAATTATACAGGGTACCCAGAACCGGAACCGTTGTTACAGGTTCTGGTTCTGGGTACCTAGGAACCGAAACCGTCGGTTCCGGTTCTGGTTCCAAATTTTAAGGAACCATCAGTTCCGGTTCCAGTTCTGGTTCCTTCAAAAAGTGCAGGGTACCCGAAACTGAACACCCTTAGTTTTAACCGTTTGTTGGTGTGCATTGGGATTATTGTTTGTTTAAGACATGTATGATACAAAGCCAGTGATGGAAATGATACCGACGATGTCGAAAATTACAGAACATAAGCTCATTGGTATAACTAATTACCATGATTGGTGTAAAACTGTTATACTGTATTTGCGGAGTATTGATAAAGATGATCATATGTGTAACAACTAACCGGGTGGTGGTCACAAAGCATCCACCCGTTTCTACTACTCATCGGGTAACGATCACAAAGCATCGACCCATCTCTAAGGGCTATTCGGGTGGTGATCACAAAGCATCAACCCGATTCCCATAACNTGAGAACCTGAATGATGATCGCCTCAATCCTGAACTCCGGTGGTGGCTATCAATAATTTCAAGGCCACGATGGAGGCTAGTTGCCAAGTGCTCAGTTGTTGCAACAAAATTTCTTCTTGTTTGAATGAAATGGACTTTTAAGAAAACATATCCACAGCATCTAGCTCAAACTTGTTGTCATCATTCAGATCTTTCTGGGATGCACTTAGCATTGATGATGTCCTCAGGCTTTTCCTGCTATTGTTAATTCTAGGTGAAAAACTTGGAGTTGGAGACTTAAGAACTGGAGATCCATCAGTTCGAACTATGCTGAGACAAGAAGGAGACACACAAATCACAGATCCATTTCCAGATTCACCATGCATATCCTCTCCTGAAATTTCTCTGGAAAAACTAGCCAAAGGATCAGAGATTGGGCATGAAGATCCATGTCTCACTGAATTCCTTAGTGATCCTTTGTCTGGCAATCCACTAACAGAAGAGTTGAGCCTTTTTCTCCTTGGGAGGCTGCATAGAGGAGTCCTGAACATGTGAATCAGCAATTAAACTATTTGAATTTCCTTCATCATTTTGTTCCTTGGTAGTATGATTTATGACAATACATTCATTAAAAACTGCCTTGTTCTTATTTGCCTTGGCACGCTGTGCAAATCTCAGTGTAGTCAATGTTTCACTCTTGCAACTGCATTATTGACTTATCTGAGCTTCCACAAATGGAGGAAAATAGAAAAATAGGGAGAGCAAGAGAAAAAAGGTTTCTTCTATTGACACAAAATCTGCAGTATTACCTCTGCCCAGGAGAAACAGCACAAATCATTGCTAATTTTGCATTGCCACCAAGAGATTCCTGCAATAAGAATGTCAACCTAGAGTCTCTTTAAGGAATATGCCTTTGCTTTCCTGTTTGAGAAACTTTAGCGAGAACATTTAAAAAATTCCTGCAAGTCCAATAATAAAGCTTAATGAGAGCAAGGCTAAAAGAATGTTTCTCGTTAATAAATCGTCCTTGACATGCTTATAGAAATGAAAAAAGAAGCATCAGAAGCTCCTCTTTTGCTAGTCACAAAAGTGATCATATGATAACAAATGACAAAAAGACAACTTACCAATAATCTGTATATAAATTTCTCTCCTCTATTTATAGCATGATCCTGTTATTCATGATCAAATTATATGCATTTCTACTCATTTTCTAATAGTTAATGCCTTTCTGAGCTCTTTAGACCCGAGTTTTTGAAATGAAAAGAACACTTAACATGATCAACAATACATATTAAAGTAAGTAGAATCATTAGTCATGATGTGTAATTTTAACAGTTTCACAAATTCTTGTAGCGTATTGTTGGTATGTTATCCATCATATAGTATATTGCTCAAATAGGTTTATACTTGGTTTCCCAGATCCTCATTTCTTTCATTAGAAAAATGATCCACAGTTAAATTATAACTAAGTCAAGCTCCTGTTATCTAATTTGTTCTCGTCAATTAGAAGCTACATCAGAATTCAGGGATAAGACTTTATCAATGCTCCTGTTATGTTATTTCTATTACTCTAAAGTAAGCAAAATCAAGTCACAATGTGTAAGATCAACAGTTTGTAAATTCTCATACCATCATTGTTGATATGTTGTGGTATCTTGTTTTATATGAAGTATTTCTCAAACGAGTTTTTCTTGCTTTCAAAGATCCCCATTTATTTGATTTACAAAAAAAAAAAAATAAAAAAAAAAAGATAAAATTTCTTAACTACATCAAGCAATGTTATCCACTTTGTTTTTGTCAAATAGAACTACCTCGAATTTAGGAGCAAGACCTTTAGTAGCATTGCCACTGCATATTATTGCCATTAAAATCCTTTTTCCTAAAAAAAGAAATAAAAAAAAAAGAGAGATTTTTAGGTAATCTGGCCTTTTAAAAATTCTATCATAAATAAAAATATTAGATTCTAGGTTTTTGTGTAGTAGAACTTAATCAACCCCAAACGATAGCTTGCTGTGAAAGAACTCTACCTTTGTGTCAGTAAAGAAATACATAAATTTGAGACAGAAAAAACAAATGTGGGTAAGTTGTCTAAACAAATATAAAATTTATAAAACTTGTTAAAATCTAGATTGTAATAGAGGTAATTTTTTCTTCTTGAAGGTAGCACAAATAGTTAGATAATGATAAAATACCCAAACAGTCAAAAGGAAGAAAAAAAGGCCTCAGAGAATGTGACAGACCTATACAGTTGAGGCAAACGTCATCATCTCAAGTTTTCATCAAAGCCTCCAATGAAAGATGCAAGAGCTTAGGATAGTGAGCAAAAAGAACATCAGCTCTGTCACTATTCATGGATTCGCATTGGAGGATGGATACTTTATACAAAACAAAAAGGATATCTCCACTAATTTCTTCACTGTACTTGGAGAAACAAATAGGTCTTAGCTTACAATAGCGTAAGATGCATTCAAGGTAAATCTTATTAACTTGGCAAATGAAGGCCTACAACAAGATTGGAGATGAGGGCATCTCTGTCTTTAATGAGGACATAGGAATTATTTGGTCGACTATTTAAGAGAACCCCAAAGCAGTGAAGCTGCACTTACAAAGACCACAAAATGAAGAGGATTAAAAAAAAAAAAATTGTGAAGTCTTCAAGAACATTACTAGAAGATGAAAACCTTGCTTTGAAAAAATAAGCAACTGCGTTTTTTTTTTAATTGCCATACAATTACTCTAAGCATTGCATCCTTGTATATTCCTAAGCTTAGACTACATGTAAAGATAACAAAGGTCGAACTGATGTACTCATGTGTCTTTAAACTTCTAAAGTTTATTTTCCTGAGGCCATTCAAAATATTTAATCAGCATAAAAAAACTATCATCATAAGTGCTTCCAGTATATAAGGCTTAAGAATTATGTTTATCTCAACTGTACATATTCTGCCAAACAGAAGATATAGAAATCACAGTATTTTAGAAAGTAGTTTTAGTACTCTCTACGTTGATTGGGAAGAAGGTTGAGTTCTGTATATGATTTAATTCATACCGTAAAGATTATATGACCAAATAAGCAACTAAAGCTTCTTCTCTCAAAGAAGAAAATCAAGTTTGACTGAATCAACCTATTCTACAACAAAACTAATTATGCTTTGCTAGCTAGCTGGAAAAATACAGCAAAATAAGAATTAATATACAGTAAATTATAGTTTCTGAATTTTCTCAGCAACCAAACACAAATTCATACGATAATGAACCAGTCACACAATCTAAGCAACAGTTGATGAAAATTATGAAAATGCAAATTATACAAATTAGTTACATAATCTAAAAACAAAATGACAATGTCATAAAAGAACATAAGACATTACCATAGAAAGCTGCCTCCGACTCCGGGACAAGGCGTCGGAAGAGAGTTTGTCGGCGATATGTGAGACAAACTCGACGAAAATATCAGCATCGCTTGAGGTGCATAGAGTGGTAATTACATTGATAATTTGGCACGCAATAGGTGTTTCTCAATTGTGTGAAAGCTAATTATTGTTTCAAGTAATGAGGAACATAATTTAAATGTACCTAGAATAAAAAAAAACTTTTAGATATATTTTTCAAACAATAATTCTTTTCTCTATAATTTTTAATTTAATGGAAATTGCATAAGTCTCAGTACATGTGAACAACATTAGCATGTTCCCATGACAATACAAATGATTTTAACAATACTTCACTTTTTCGATATTTCAAATTTCTTTTTATTTGATTTCTAAATTTCTAGTACCATGAAGTTCTTTAAATTCTAGTCTCATCACCAGGATAACACACTTGGTCAAAATTGACATTTTTTGTTCTATTAAACTATATAGTTGTACAGACGGTTTGAAAATGTAACGCCCCACTTGAGGTACGTAGTTAAGATTTGATGAATGGCTTGAATGTTTATTGATTTATCCTCATTTGAGTCAGTATGTTGTTAATATTTTTGGTTGACCCTTGGTTGAAAGGGTGTTTTGGTTTGGTTGAGTGGTTGCCCTGAAAATTTGTAAGACTTGGTGAAATCTTGATGTTACAGTCTTCGCCGGGGCGAAGAAGAAGCTTCGCCGTGGCGATGAAGTGCTACAACCCTTGTGTAGCTGCTGTGAGTTTTCGCCGGGGTGAAGAAATAGCTTCGCCGCGACGAAGACTCGGCTGAGATTTTCCCTTGAGATTTAGAGAATTCTTCCTTTTGGGACTCAATGACCATTCTACCCCTAATTAGCAGGAAAAGTAGGGAGTGAAATGCAAGAAAATTACATAGAGAATAGTTTGAATGGGGATGTTTTTGCAAAGAATGAAAAGTCTTAGGTGGAATTTCAAAGAAGGAGCAAGGGTATATTGGGAAAGAGTGGAGAAAATATGAGATATTAAGGGTTTAGCTTTAAAAACCCTTTCATTGATTCTTCTCCACCGCCTCTTTCATCCTTCAATTCTCTCAAACTTTCATGCAATTTTCCAAGGATCTTTGAAGAGCTTTTGACTAGAAATTGATACAAGTTGATCCTAAGCACTTAAAGGTGAGAATCCTTACTCTAGATGTGAATTTTTATTGTTGAAAGAGTAGGATCCTTATTGAGTGTAACAACTGCTGTAAACTAGTGAAATGCTTGCATAATAATAATAGGAAATGGGCCCAAAACTTTTTTTTTTATTATATGTAATAAGTCTTTTATACAGAAAGAGTATTATTTTACAAAATGCCATTTAAAAGACAAAAACAGGGGAAACAGTGTAGCTATTGCTCCTTGCTTGCTGATGCCCCTCCGACTGCATCATCACCTAGATCCTGCATCCACAAAGGAAAATGACGGGGTGAGCACAAAATAATGCTCAGTAAGTAAACTCTCTATCTGTCTATCCCCATAACAATTTTTCGTAATTCCTTCCTCACACTTTCTTTCTATTGTTTCCTATTAACGTTATGGCCTCATCTTACCGGAGGTACGGCCGGATGGCGTTCACACAACACCATCTCACTCTTCATGATTGTTGGGTGGAGTTCACACAGCACCAACCCGCTCTTAGTGACTACCGAGTGAGGATCACAAAGCATCTACCCAGTTTTCATAACTATCGGGTGGAGACCACAAAGCACCTACCCGTTTCTCATGACTTTTGGGTGACGATCACAAAGCATCAACCCGTTTCTAATAACTATCGGGTGATGATCACAAAGCATCAACCCATTTCTAATGGCTATTGGGTGACGATCACAAAGCATCAACTCGTTGCTACTAAATATCGGGTGACGATCACAAAGCATCAACCCGTTTCTACTAAATATCGGGTGATGATCACAAAGCATCAACCTGTTTCTAATGACTTTCTCTACTCTAGCACTTCTCATTCTCTCTACCCGTAGAGTAGTTGCATTTACAAAGTTCTCTACTCATAAAGAAAGTGCATACATAAAGTTTTCTACTCTTCTTATGTCACTACTCAATGCACAAATAATGCATATGGATGGTTCATCTCCACTAATGCACTTATGAAATGCCAACATGCAATGTTGCAAGAATTAAGGTTCACTACTCATACTTAAACCTCTACTAGGCATTTCATCAAACAACTCAAGTGCATAACAAGACTCTACTATAACAATAATTCTATGTCTTTCTCTAACCATCCAAAATGGGAGAAAACTCCCTCACATAGCAATAAAAATGTCATAGAATAACACTTCTTAAAAAGATTTGAATATCCTTCAATTCCATTCAAACTAAATTCCCAACCAACATCTTCACTTTCATAATCCAAAGTGTATGAATAACCATAAAGCACTAATTATCCCATTAAATCTTATAAACGTAGCATACACATGTAGTATAATACATACATAATTCCAATTGACTCTCTATTCAAGAAAGTGTTCCAAACTCTATGGGTGGGGTTTACTTACTTGTGATGGACAGATCTCATAGCTCTTCCTTCTTGGGTTTGCTGATTTTTCTACCTTTAAACAATTACACAATTCCACAAGAGACCCTCAATATTCAAATATACACTGAAAATCTCCACAAAACCTTCACCTCAAGCAAGTCTACCTAGGATGCCTTAGATGATGGGTTTTCGGTTGCCCCAAAGCACTCCCAAAAGCCCTCTAAAAACTCTTGAACAATTGGCAAGAGCCCGATTGAGAGGAAGTACAAAAGGAGAGTGGCGGGGAGCAGAAGGAGGCGAAGGTTTTGCACATGACTTCTATTCCCTTTTAACACAATTATGCAAAAGCTCCTATTTTTTACCGTACCTCCTTGGGAATGTCTTTATACCCTTTGATTATTACAAACACATCCCCATTTACATATTCTCCAAGCAAAATCCTTTCACATTTTACTCCCCCCAGTTTCTACTATTCGGGGGTAGCCTGGTCCAAGGCCTGTGGGCCAGCCAAATCATCTAACAACTTCCACCCACTTTTGGTCTCAGCCCGTCGCCCGCGGCGCCAACTGTCCGGCGCTTCCCCGGCTTCCCCATCTTCGTGTTGGTGCAGATTCTTCTTTGCCCCGGCCAGCTTGGACAAAACTCCCGTTTCTATTTCCCCCATTTCCCGGCCAAGTCAGTGCGACATCCCTCAATCAGGCCCACCCCCCAACATCCTACTATACCGCTCCATAGCACCCACAGCAACAGCCAACATTGGCTTCGTCGTCCAGTGGGGCGTTCCTTGAGTTTGTCATTGAAGGTTCCAGAGCCCAGTATCCGCCCCCCAAGTCAAAGCGCGTTGTGGCATTCTCTTGAGCATCAGGTAGTCAAATCCCCCTGAGTTGTGATTGCATGATTGAATGTGTGTAGAGATTTGTAGATAGAGTATGCCTTTTTTTTTTTTTTCTTTTTTTTTTTAATTCTAGGTTTGAAATGAGTTGATGAAAAAATTAATGAACTGAGTTCAATGTTGTTTTATGAAGGAATTGCACATGGTAGGGTGGATTGTGTTGATAATTTGTGGAAGTAGGAGCAGAATTAAGAATCTGGAGAGGAAATGAAAGGGTGTTTTCTTTGCGGATGTTGACTGATTTAAGGAGTGAACTCCAGCTGTGGGATGGTTAAGCACAGAGTATAATTAAAGTTAGAATAGAGTTTATGTGATGCCACATATTGTTTGATGAAATGCTTAAAGAAGCAGAGTAGTAAGTAGAGAACCTTACTTTATGCCAATAGCATGATTTGCATTCATGGAATTCATATAAGAAAGATCTAGGCATGACCATCCATAGCCATAGTTTAATGGAGTAATCACAGAAAAATATGAGAAACGAGAAAGAAGAGAAAGAAAAACTCTATGAATAGAGATAAAGAAAAGAACCAATTCTCTTAGAATAAAGAGAAAGAAAGAATTAGCACTAGAGAATAAAATGAATATTAAGTGCTACAGAAAAGAAAAGAAAATAGGTTGTGCGATGGGGAACCCATGAGTGTAGAGTTACCCGCATGTAAACAGCCATGAGAGAAAGCAGTCAACGCCATGAGAGAGCGGAATGAGAATGAGAAAAAGAATTTGTATAGTCGTGAGAATACATATGGATGAGAGCTATACACGAGAGAGAGTACACTCACATAGTCAAGGGTTCCGAATCCATGCATCGACCAAGACCGGCAAAGAATAAGAATAAGAAAAAAATAGAAAGAAAAGGAAAAAAAATGCATTGTTATGCTTTAATGTCTCGTCCATGCATGGTTATGATATTCTCCATGGGTCATGAGAATAGAAAGAAAGAAATGAATAGTGAGAACTAGAATTAAAGAAAGTGACAAGAGTAAGAAAAGAATTGATGAGTAATGCACGGGGATTATAGAGTAGAAGATTTACTTACTGAGCATCTTTGTGCTCACTCTGTTGTTTTCTTTGTTGTACAAGACAGAGGTGAGGACCTGGTCGGATGGACGTCGGCAAGCGGGGAGACTTGGCTGCACTGTCCACTATTTTTTGAGAGTCTTTTTGTACAAATGATGTTGTACTATGTGAAGAATGTATTGATTAAGTAAAGAAAATTTTTGGGCCCAACTATTTTGATAAATATAATTGTCTTTTTATTGATATATTTTATGAATATGATAGTAGAAAAAAGTTGTTACATAAGATATTGGCACTGATGAGGCTACGATAGACTAGTGATGGTGATCTATTGTATCCCGACTGTGCCATCACCGAAGTGGCGTTTGGCCAAATGCTTGTTTCGACATATCGCACTTTAATTAAAAATGCCATTGCTAGAGGTGCAGCAAAAGGAGCAGCGAAGCGAAAAAGATTGGCCCTAGAACAGTTGGACTGCATCCTTGATGATTTTAAGTTTGATGACAGGATTACGTAGTATCTACGGGGGGACAAGCCCAAATATGGCCACGATTGGGCCATTGTTAAAAGAGTCTACTGCATCATCCTCGTCAAACAGATGCACTGGATAGTAGTCGTCGCGTATCTAGGGGAGGGGTTGCTGAAGATCCTTGACTGCAACCCAACTATTTGTCGAGACAAGCAGTTGGAGGTCGAGTTGAAGCCACTGTCCAGGTTGTTCACGTAGCTGTTGCGTGACAGCGGGATGTTTGGGCACTTGGGTGATCAAGTACTAACTGGAAAGTGGCCATTTAAGCACTCCACTGTCACAATAAACGAGTCAAGGTGAATTTTGTATAAAACTAACTTACATAATACTATTGTTCTATAAGTTTATTCTAATGCTAATGACTTCTTCCTATTGTAGTGTTGAATGTGGGGCATATGCCCTTAAATTTATTCGGTTTGACATGACCAACACCTCGATGGACGGCTTGAATGACGAAACAATGAGAGACTGTCAAGAGCGATAGGCTATCGACTGCTTCCATGGGCAGATGGATCCGTTTTGAGTGACCAGAACCCAATCAAAAGGTATGAAAGTTGGACTTTGAATTTTGTAGTTTATGTGATGTTGATGTTGATGTTGATACTTGGGTTATGGTGCTAATGCTGTAGGTGTCATGCTTATATGGAGCTTTACCGAAAGAGACGGACTGAGTGAACTTCTCACCTACCCACTATGTGACTTTTTTACGTGTTTTTTTTTTTAATTTACAAAAGTTGACGTGTGTGCAGGTGTGTGCCGGATAATTNTCCAACCCATAATCATTCTGGGCTCACCATGACTCCATCTATTTTCACCAACGATTGGCCCTTCAAGACATTGCAGCCCCATCTGATCTTGATAGTCCAGCCCCTCCTGTATATTGTCTTCAAGAAAAGAGAAGCCCAACTCCTTTCCAGATTTTTCAAGCAAGCTAATTGGTTTACAAATATATACAGTATGTTGTAATTTTGAGATTATTTTGTTCCCTTTAATGTCTTCATGAGGGTAAAACTAACCCAATTCTTCAAAAAAGCATTGTTTTAGCCACTGTTTTGAAAACTGGACCAAGTCGGTCCATTGATCAGTGCCCTATATGGTCCGGGTTACCATTTTAAACTATTCACAAAATCTCTAACTTGATCACCGGTGAATGAGAGGCTATCAAGTGCCAAGGTTAGAGGCTTTTTGTAAAGTGAAGGCCAGTGGTTCAAGCGGTGGTGTTAGATTAAATAGTATGCCCGAATTTTGTCAAAAAAATCAACCCAATCACGACAATGTTTGCAAGTCACGGCCAGCGAACAAGGGCTACCAAATTTAGGAGTTAAAGGAGTTTTGTAAAGTGGAGGACAATGCTTCAGGTGATAGTGTCGAATTGAATTTTAACCATTGAAATTTTGTCGAAAAAATCAATTTAGGGTCAGATCATAGGGGTGTATTTGCTAGATTTCAAACATGTAGGGACTACTGCATATTCTTTAAGGGTGTGTTTGTAAGATTTCAAACTTCTGGATCACCGGCAGACCATTGGTTTAATCGGTCGAACCAAGCAAATCGAAACCTGGTCCCTTGGTCGAGTGACAGCCCGAGTTGGGTTTCAGAACCTGGTTTTAACTAAAAACTCAGTTTTTGATATAACAAATATCTACCATTAATAAATCATTAATAAGCTATTGAAAGAGTGAATATATATTTAGTGAATTATTATTTTGTTATTTATTTTAATAGCTAAAACATAACGACAAATTAATGTATTAACTCTTGATCACTAGTGAGTGAAGTTTTTAAAATCTCAAGAATTAGTCATCAGGAGACTAATACATTAACTATCCATCCCTAGTGAAGTTTACACAATGGCTAGCTCATTTTTTACTAATTTTCTCACCGCTCCCACGAATTTTGTAGATTACCAAAAGTTAACTAAATAAGTTAAGATTTTGTGTCTTAGTGTTGTTGGAATTACTGCAAAATATTTGGGTTCTTTTCACATAATTGAAATATGTTAAATAAATTCGATGTTTGTCAACCTACTGTATGCACTTCCCAATTTTGATTGAAGTTTGTACCTATAATTATTCTTTCACGTTAATTTAAATAAATTTTGATTAAAAAATAAATAAAGGAATAATGGATTAGATAAAGCAGCCTCAACAATTGTATTTTAATGCATATGCTTAATTTGCAATAGATAAANCCATGACCGTTATTATATTTATATTAAACATATAGTTCTTTTACGTCAGTATGAAACATATAAGGTGTAGAATGTTTACGTCTATGCTAAACATATAGGATTTACGATTCGTTCAGTGGACCATGACCGTTATTATATTTATAAGATAACCATGGAATCTTAGTGAACATATGTTCTTCTTCTTTGTTCAAAACATAAAGAGTGCATTTGGTTGAATATTCCTATAAATATTATAAATCCTATTCCCAAAATATTTCTTTGTTTAACTATTTAGGAAATATTAGTATTTGTTTAATTAATTTTAGACCCATTAAGTGAATTAATTTCATTAATACCACCTAAAAAAGTTTAAAAATTAACAAAAACACCCCCACCCACCCAACTTCCCAGATTTCGGCTACCACCGACAGCTACAAACGACCAAAAATGGCTGGTAATTCATAGATGTGACCTTTTTTGGCTAGATCCACTGTGGATCTAACCGGAAAAGGCCACATCTGGCTGTCATCAATTTTCAAAGAAATGGTCGACGTTGACGGTCAACGACGGCCAAATCTTAGGCATCGTCGACCGACAACAATAGCCATATATTTGGCCATCACAGATGACCAGATATGGACTTTTCCGTCCGTCGACGGCCAGATCTGGCCGTGATCAGGCCTTTTTCGGCCACATCTGTGGTCGATCTGGCCAGAATAGGTCATATCGATGCCCTATCCGCCAGATCCGACCGCTATGCATTGTAACACCCTTTCCCGATAAGATTCTGGTGGTGGTGGCCGGAATCTGGCATCGTGGGTAGGTGGGCGTGTGTTTGTTAAATTTTAAAATTTTTCCTATCCATATTTTGATATTAATAAACTTAAGGGGTCTAATAGTGATAAAAAATATAAACTAATATTTACTAAATAATTAAACAAACAAATATTTTGGGAATATTATAAAATATTCCCAAAATATTTGCTTAAGCGATTCTGCCTAGGACATGATTGCTTACGCGATCTGAAATCACCTAATGTTCCACTCAACGAATCGTAAACCCTATATGTTTAGCATAGACGTAAACATTCTACACCTTATACATTTCATATTGATGTAAAAGAACTATATGTTTAATATAAATATAATAACAGTCATAGTCTACTGAACGAATCGTAAACCCTATATGTTTAGCATAGACGTAAACATTCTACACCTTTTATGTTTTATACTAACGTAAAAAAACTATATGTTTAATATAAATATAATAACGGTTATGGTCCACTGAATGAATCGTAAACCCTATATGTTAAAAGTTCGAGCAATAAAATGGCTTCACAATTGTGATATGGATAAACAAAAAGATGGTGAAATATTTAGAGCATTGATAAATATTAAACTCTTTTGAGATTCTTCTCGGTCTGATTTTAAAAGAGTTATTATTTTAAGGAGTAAACGAAGTTGTAAAGACTAATCAATGGATTGTTTGTGCAGATAGTTTTGTACAGTTACAGCTCCGTACGATTCTTTCAATAAAGAATACTTTATTGCCAACAATTAGCAATTTTATGTACGGAGTTGTAACTGTGCAAAACCATTTGCACAAAAAATCTGTTGAATAGTCAAAGGAACTTCGTTTACACAGGGTCACTTAAGCGATCGTAGATATTGCTTAAGCGATTCTCTTTTTTTTTTTTTTCACTTGGTCGATTAAGCGATCATGTGATTGGCAGAATTAAATCTACCTAGGTGCTGATCGCTAACGGATCCGTGATATCGCTTAAGCAATTCTGTCTTTTTCACTTGGTCGATTAAGCGATCATAGATTGCTTAAGCGATCATGTGATGGCAGAATCACATCTGCCCAGGTGCACGATCGCTTAGCGATCCGGTTTGAAAAACCCTTTGTCGCTTAGGCGATATACTTAGTCGCTTAAGCGATCATGGGCAATAATACTTTTCTAGTTTTCTCTGAATTTTGACAAACTAAAATTAACAACACGTATTAATTTCATAATTTCTCCTCAATTGACAACCTAATTCCAACTAAAATCACCAACAAATATTTAGGACATGTAACAAGAATCTAAAATAAAGAATGTTTATTAAAGGTAACAATACAATTTAAAACATCAATAATTGAAAACAATAACTCATCAAGGTTGGCTTGGCAACTCCCTGAATTTATCTTCTTCAAACCTAAATTTCTGGATCTGCATGTATTACTTCTAGATCTGTGGCCAGGTTGAGCAATTGAGCACTTATTTATCTTCTGGGGAACCTCAGAGGCTGATGGAATACGTTAACTTTTTTCTCCCTTTGGTCTTCTTGAATGGCAGTGGATGATAATGTCAGCCAACTCTGGCAACACTACCCACTGCTCTTCGGAGGCACTGGATATATTGTTTCTGAATAAGTAGCATGTAGTGATCTGCCATATAGAGAGGGGAGCAAAGTTCCATGTAATTCTTGAACCAAATCCGGCTTCCGTTGTGTTTCAGTGCTGCTGGGGCATAGGACAAGGTAAACATTGAATGTCAAGCACTTTACGCTGCAAGTTTTACTAACAAGGTTAACCAGGCATTGACCATAGCCGCGCACAGTGAACTCTTGAGCATTAAGAGGATAGGAAAAGTGCATTTGACAATTCCATAGTTCTTGCAATAATTTTTTTTAGCTGACGGAACAAGGGTTGTAGTAAAATTATCTGACCCGTATGAGCTCAGGAACCACCGTGACAATGTCCTCTGGATTACATCAAAAATTGCACCTATTGGAAACTCTCTTTCTATTAACAACTTCGAATTTATAGACTCCGCTATTTGTGGTATGACATCAAACCTTCTTCTAGGAAAGTAAGCTTACTTCATCGCTCGAAACCAACATCCTGCTCAAGATACTTAGCAACTTTATTATCCTTGATTCGGATTTGCTGGAAGTGCTTCTCGAACTCATCAACCCAATAGCTTTTGCTGCCATGTAGTATGTCTGAAGGAGGCCAGCACACTTAAACTTTTGTTTTATGTTCTACCAAGGTGTCTCATACAGAATCTGTGATGTGTTTGACGGTAATAGTGGCAATCTCCTTCTTTATGGTTATGTATAGATATTGCACACTCATCACTGTCAGACATATCATATGTAATTGTGAAAAAACCAAGTCCAGACGTCATTCTCAGAGTCAACCACAACCATGCAACAGGATATGTGTGATTCTCGCTGTCCTGTGCATGGCCACCAACAATGTACCTCCATACTTTCCCGTCAAAAAGCAACCATCAACAGCCAACACCTTTCTCATGTTTACAAAACCCCTTATAGCAAAACGTAAGCAACAAAAAAAATAGTTAAACATCATAGCTCACTTCAAAGCCGTCTTGCTACCTTGGTTGTCAACTCAAGCATATAACGGTAAGCTTCTATATACTGCTACATGTCGCGTGCCGTCACAAAATCTTGTGCATGTTGCTCCCTTTCCAGCATTTCCAGAAATACAGCACATCCAAACTCTGTGCACACAAGTCTTGAATGTCTTTTGAAGATGGACCTTTCCTTCAAGACCAACTTTTGACAAACGTCCAACACCAGCGGATGCTTGTCGATGCTCACCTAAAATATGTCCCAAACCACATGTGTGCTCACGGGTATATGTGCTAAGAATAAATTTTTTATGACTCACCAACCTTCTACAATAAACCCGCCACTTGCAATTTGGTCACGAAAGCAACCGTCACAGCCAATGAATTTGACTTTTTGGTGAGAACTCAAAATTACCTCTCCGGCAACAAGTTTAGCTTCCTCACCACTTCTTTGTTGTCAAATAATACACCTATGCACAACTCCAATCCATCGTTTAAAACATGAGCTGATTCACTACTACCTCCAATTCCCCCTTTGAACCTGCATAACGACCATAGTGTTCTCTTCTCACAATCTACGCCTTCTATAATCTGATTTAAAGACTCTCTACATCTGTGAAACATCTACGGGTCCTCCTCCTCAAAATTTTCATTCTGCCCCCATCACCAACCTCTTCTACAGTGTCCTCCTCACCACCCAATTCACCTCTACACTTGATTTTTCAACTAACAAACAATGGCGCTTGTAGTTCAAATTAAAACCAGCAAATCTCCGCCTATTTCCTCGTTATCCCTTCCTTTGAACCAACTTCCAATAGTTTTTTACAAAGAAAACAATAATCGGCCTCGAACCATTATTGGCCACATCAATCATATATAACTTCACACTTTCATCCGACTTATATATGGAGGTACCTAAATGTTCAGGAACTTGCTTAAAACATACTTCACAACTATATCACACTACCGAGCAACTCAAATCACCTCTTCTAATATTTCATCAATCACTCATCAAAAATAACTCTTATGCCACAAATTGGTAAACTTCTTTGCTCTTCCAATCCATTCACATACTTTCTTCCTCACCCACTCACAAAATATTCAACACCAAAACAAATTGTCCCATGTAATAATCCAACTACCTATATGCAAGAAAAAAAAACTTCTTAAATGTTGCACTAAGGGTTAAATATTTTAAAAGAATTGCACAGTCGTTATTGGTCTGGTGTATCGCTTAAGCGATCAGGGTTATTTTATACTGATCGCTTAAGCGATCTGCTCCTATGCACCAGCTTTTAGCAGATCGCTAAGCGATTATGCCACATACCTGATGCCTAAGCGATCCATCTACTACATAAAGATCCTACTAGATCGTTAAGCGATCCATCATACCCAAAACATTTTCAGTCATCTCCACCTAAATCAATCCATCACACCCAAGAACATAACAGAACAAATTTTCAACAATTTCACTCCTTCAACTCCATTACACAAACACAGCCCAACACACTAAACAACTAAATCAAAATCATAACCCAAACACAATCCAGCTAAATCAAATAAACCCAGATCTTGAATCGAAATATGAATGAAAGGGAGATACACATACTTGACGAAATGTCAGGAGGAGGAGGAGGATCTGTGTTGGAGAAGATGTTAATGGCAAGGAATGTTAACGTGGCGGGAGAAGAAGAAGAAGGTGTTGGGTTTGTTTGCAAGAATTTCGACTCTTTGGGGACATATTATAATTTTTAAAAGATTACACAATTATCATTAATCTAATTAACCCCTAATCATATTTAATTAAGCTTAATAAAAAAGGCTATTTAGTTAACATTTACAAACTACATAGCCTTTAATTAAATTTAACTCCAAATGTCTTTTTAATAAACTCCCCCAAGTCAGAAAGTGAAAGTTGTTTTGAAAGCATGATAAGGTTTTGATTGGTTTGGGCGCCCTAAATAAGAATTACATGCACGAATTGGGCTGGAAAAATTGTTTTGAAAGGATGGTAAGAGGGGATGTTCTTGCAGCCTCAACAATTGTATTTTAATGCATATGCTTAATTTGCAAGCTTAATTATTTAATTGGACTTCGGCCCCTCTATGTCCAACCCATAATCATTCTAGGCTCACCATGACTCCATCTATTTTCACCAACGATTGGCCCTTCAAGACATTGCAGCCCCATCTGATCTTGACAGTCCAACCCCTCCTCTATATTTTCTTCAAGAAAAGAGAGGCCCAACTCCTTTCCAGATTTTTCAAGGAAGCTAATTGGTTTACAAATATATACAGTATGTTGTAATTTTGAGATTATATTGTTCCCTTTAATGTCTTCATGAGGGTAAAACAAACCCAATTCTTCAAAAAAGCAAGATTTAAAGAAACAAACGGAACAAAATATGTTATTACTTAAATTTTTGAGTTAAAAAGAATTTGACCCCCATGGTTTATTGTTTTAGCCACTGTTTTGAAATTGGACCAAATCGGTCCGGTGATTAGCACCCTATGCAGTCAGGGTTACCATTTTAAACTATTCACAAAATCTCTAACTTGATCACCGGTGAATGAGAGGCTATCAAGTGCCGAGGTTAGAGGGTTTTTGTAGAGTGAAGGCCAGTGGTTCAGGTGGTGGTGTCAGATTAAATAGTATGCCCAAATTTTGTCAAAAAAATCAACCCAGTCACGATGATGTTTACAAGTCACGGCCGGCGAACAAGGGCTACCAAATTTAGGAGTTAAGGGAGTTTTGTAAAGCGGAGGACGATGCTTCAGGTGATAGTGTCGAATTGAATTTTAACCATCGAAATTTGGTCAAAAAAATCAATTTAGGGTTGGATCATAGGGGTGTATTTGCTAGATTTCAAACATGTAGGGACTACTGCATATTCTTCAAGGGTGTGTTTGTAAGATTTCAAACTTTTGGATCACCGGCAGACCCTCGGTTTAACAGGTCAGACCAAGCAAATCGAAACCTGGTCCCTTGGTCGAGTGATAGCCCGAGTTGGGTTTCAGAACCTCGTTTTAAGTTTTTGATATAACAAATATCTACCATTGATAAATCATTAATAAGCTATTGAAAGAGTGAATATATATTTAGTGAATTATTGTTTTGTTATTTATTTTAATAGCTAAAACATAACGACAAATTAATGTATTAACTCTTGATCACTAGTGAGTGAAGTTTTTAAAATCTCAAGAATTTTTTTTTTTTGTTATTTAATTAGTCATCAGGAGACTAATACATTAACTATCCATCCCTAGTGAAGTTTACACAATGGCTAGCTCATTTTTTACTAATTTTCTCACCGCTCCCACGAATTTTGTAGATTACCAAAAGTTAACTAAATAAGTTAAGATTTTGTGTCTTAGTATTGTTGGAATTACTGCAAAATATTTGGGTTCTTTTCACCTAATTGAAGTTTGTTAAATAAATTCGATGTTTGTCAACCTACTGTATGCATTTCCCAATTTTGATTGAAGTTTGTACTTATAATTATTCTTTCACACTAATGTAAATAATTTTTTATAAAAAAAAAATAATAAAGGAATAATGGATTAGACAAAGCAGCCTCAATAATTGTATTTTAATGCATATGCTTAATTTGCAATAGATAAAGCAAGCTTAATTATTTAATTGGACTTCGGCCTCTCTATGTCCAACCCATAATCATTTTGGGCTCACCATGACTCCATCTATTTTCACCAACGATTGGCCCTTCAAGACATTGCAGCCCCATCTGATCAGCCTCTCCTCTATATTTTCTTCAAGAAAAGAGAAGCCTATCCAGATTTTTCAAGTACTAATATATACATTATGTTGTAATTTTGAGATTATATTGCTCCCTTTTAATGTCTTCATGAGGGTAAAACTAACCCAAGTCTTCAAAAAAGCAAGATTCAAAGAGACAAACAGAACAAAATATGTTATTACTTAAATTTTTGAGTTAAAAAGACGTTGACCCTCAAGGTTTATTGTTTTAGCCACTGTTTTGAAAACTGGACCAAACTGGACCGGTGATCGGTGCCCTATCGAGTCCGGATTACCATTTTAAACATTCACAAAACCCCTAACCTGATCACCAGCAAACGAGAGGCTATCAAGTGTCGACGTTAGAGGGTTTTTGTAGAGTGGAGGTCGGTGATTCAAGGGATGGTGTCGAATTGAATTTTGGACACTAGAATCAACTGAAATTTGGCTAGAAAAATCAACCCAATATGCGAGTCATGGCTAGCGAATGGGGCCAATATGCGAGTCATGGCTAGCGAATGGGGCCAATATGCGAGTCATGGCTAGCAAATGGGGGACAATGCAAAATATAGTCGTTATGCCCAAAATAAGAGTTTGAAAAACACAAAAACTAGTTGACCGCTTTGAATCTAGTCAACCAGATTTAAGGTGACGCCGACGTGGCACTAGCCATTAGAACGACTAAGCCACATCTGTTAAACCAAACCATTTAGGCAAAATAAGGCTGCTCCAGTTCAAATCTGGAAGACAATCCAGTCGAACGGATGAGGTGAATTTTCAAACTATGGTAGATATACTTTACCCGTAAACTTTAGAATATGATATTTTAGCCCCTAAATAGAACCCAGAAATGGGATGCACAATGCAGTTGATCAGCTTGGGTTAAACTATAAAGATACGAAACATGTAAAAATATCAATTTAACCCCCTAGGTTTGAAAAGTGGCATTTTGGTCTAAATCTAAAAACCCCTCAAAGTGACATTTTCAACTTTCGTGCACATTGCACTCATTCATGCTCCCATAACTCCCAAATATCATACACACATATAATCACTCTTGATTCCATTCACCGTATAATCACAACTCCTTTAAGTGATTTTGTAATCACCACTTCAAACTCAAAATTTATTAAAGATAAAATCCAGTAAAATAATACAATTATAGCCAAAGTGACCCATCCAATCAAATTATATTTGACAAATGAGCATATCGAAGTTTAAAGCTTACAACTCCTAGGCAAAAAAGTTTGCAAATTTGAATCCAAAGCATAAAGCTTACAAATTCTTAAAGCTAACATACCTAAATTTCAAATTGTGAACAATAGCACAGTGTAAAATGACATAACCTTAAAGTTCTTTGTCGTGTACTTGATAATGTATACCAAATATAATACCAACATGGGCATAAATTTTGTTACAGATAAAAAACAAATATTTTGTAACTTTTTCCAATACCTATCCAATTTACAAAAGTGTGTTTATACTGCAAGAAAAAATAATTCTATACTATGCTTTCAAAAATAATCCTTGCAATTGCCAGTCCCTACAATCACAATCGTGTGTCTTCAAATTGCCTATATAAGTCCTTCTAGAAATGGAAATCAATTGGGAACCGAGTTAACGACTTTTTCCCACCCAAATAATAGTTTGATGTCACTTTCTCACCCACAGACTTTTAAAATACCACTTTACTACCCAGATTTATATTCCAGTGGCACACAAAGAACAAACTCAGTCCAGGCTATTGGGGATTTTGAAGTGGGGAGGTTAATGAGTCTTTTGGTGGTTGGGATTGATCAGAATTTGACTTGGGATGGGTGGTTGTAGCAAACCCTAATCGTTCGATTGCCGAGGATTGGCAAGATCCAAGGGAGTAGAGTTTAAAGGGTTTTGGTGAGTGATGATCGACGAAGATAATGGTGGTGGTGTGGAGTTGCAACAATGCCGAAATCGGAAACAGAATAGAAATTTGGGTAGTAAAGTGGTATTTTAAAAGTGTGTGGGTGGAAAAGGGTCATTAAACCATTATTTGGGTGGAAAAAAGTCGTTTATAGGTTCCCAATGAGTAAACAATTATAGAGAGACTAGAGCGATGATAATGGATACTTTCATCACTATATTTGCACAAACAGTGACTTAGATGATGAGACATTTTTTGATAGAGTGGTCAATATATTGCTAGTCATGTGTATTAACAACCTTTAGGGGATAGTTTGATTGCTTTAGAGGTTGGCCAGGTGTTTGAAACTATTAATGTCTTCAAGGATGTACTGTATGGCTTTGCAATTCAAAGGCTAAAGTCGTTTTCTTCTGTGTAGCCCCATCATGATTCATGCCTATTCTTCATGTCATGGATGATTACATATCAGATTATATCTTTTAATACCCCTCACATATGTGTCCCAGATTTGTCCACGGTTCAGATCAAGCTCATTAGATAGCTAGGAAGTTCTTATAAATGGTAGACGATAATCCTAAGGTTGATTTGTCAATTTTAGAATAGGCTATTAAGAAAAAAAAAACAGGAAGAGATTGTTATACTAATATGGTTTACAGAGCTAAAAACAAGACAACATCATTACTAGGACATGACATGATGTTAGTTATCAGTTATCACAAACTATATAATTATGCCTGTGTCTTGCAACTTAGGAACTTTAAGGAATACATTAACGTTAAACCTATTGGTACAAAGTTCCAGAGAATGTTTGTCAGTTTTCCAGTCCACAAAGATGGTTTTTCTAAATGGTTGCAGACTGTTCTTTGGGCTAGAAGAGGCACACTTGAAAGGCTAATATAGTAAATGTACCCTATCAACTGTTTCTATTGATGCTGATAATGAACTTTACGTTGGTTGTTTATATATTTGAAGGAGAGAATGAGGAATCATGGTGTTGGTTCTTAGAGCATTTGCTTCGTTGAAACAAGGACACTGATATTTATATTAAATACAGAAAATGTGTCATAAATGAATTAGCAATTCAACATCCTTATGCCAATATTAGGTACTGTGTTACGTACCACGCACTTGAATTCGAAAACTTGTTATGCGGTGATGCTAGAATGAGTACAATTATAAGGCCACAATAGGTCGTATAAGGACAACGACATGGATGCATACAATTACTTTATGAAAAGTATCTACTAAACACTAATGTAGGCATATGTTTTCGATTGAAAATACAAAAGCGACCATATCACCAACAATCTGAGTTAGTCCTAGAATGTTGCACTAGATACTATGAGAACTTTAACCATTACCAAACTCCTTAATTTCATTAGTTTATAAGTGATGAATAAACTTTATATTAGGATAGAGAAAACTAGAACTTGGAAAAGGAAGTTAACACTAGTTGTTAAACGCAAGCTTGTTACCACTGCTAAACAAGACAGTAATTGCAAGCAGTGATTAGAAACCTGACTCATGCAGTGACCCGACCAAGCCATCGGGTCCCAGATGAAGCGGTTTGAAATCTAACAAAAATATCCCTAATAATTCTTTAAGTCCCTATATGTTTGAAATCTTGTAAAAACACCCCAAACACCACCGTCGGCATCTGCAAATAGGGCACTTTTCGACAACAACAACATTCCCCCATCACGACGAAAACACTGCCCTCAGCATCTTGACCAAAACCGATCTCATCCCTCCCCCATTCACCTCCCAATCGCCAACCACATTGTTTTGCGATCTTCTGTCTATTCACTCACCGAAAATAGATGTTGTTGCCACCATTCTACTCACCGACCATTCCTCTTCAAAAGCCCTAACATTCCACCCTTCAATTTTTCACGAATTGATATACAAATTTCCAAGGTTTTGAATGAATAGGAAAATTTGTAACCTAACCTGGTAAAGGCTCCAAGTCACGGTTGAACCGGTTCAATCGACGGGGCCGGGCCAGGTTCCTAATCACTGATTGCAAGTGCATATAGTTGGTTATAAAAAGCGGTTAATTAAGTAAATTTCTCTATGAGTCGGTGTTGTTATTGCCAAATCACCTAACATATGGAGTCTAACAATTGATAAATTATAATATTAACATAATAATCAAGTAAAATAAGGAATACTAAAAGTAGTTAAAAGTCGTTGTTATTGTAAATTTCTTAGAAATATTTATCATGTGTAAATTATATTTAGATAAATAATAAATACTTTAAATATATATATTTTTTAAAATCATTAAAATTAAAAAATTAAACAAAAACAAATATTTCTAAAACTATTCAGTATAACTATATATAAAACAAAAAAAGTTAAGAAAAACATCGAATATTAAGGAGGCATTTGGTTGGGGGTAATATGGGATTACTGGGTTATGTCGTCTTATATTACTTGATTACCACGTTTGGTTGTCAAGTAATATAAGATTCCGATAATCTTCAAATACCAATAGTAGTTACTGTTGGTAATATTGGAGGTAATCTGATTACCTCCATTTTCTTAGGTATTGTAAGATTACCAAGGTAATCTTTTTTTTGTTACAATTCGATCCCTTATTAATAAAATTTTAGGACAATAATGCCCTTATTTTTAAATTTATTTACATGAATGTTGCTCTAACTATTTCACCCTAATTAATTAACTTTTTGGACAAAATTATCCTTGAAGTCAAAACAAATTGCAACCCACCCAAGCCACCACCCCCACCCACCTGTCGCTGGCAACCATTGCCGCCGAAAAGGTGCACGGAAGGCTAAAAATGGTCATCGTGCACTGATATGACCAATTCCAACTAGAGATTTAGCTGGAAATGGCCAGATCGTGGCAGATCTGGCCATTGACAACCAGATTGATCGTCGTTAACAGCCACGTCTGTAGCCATTAACGGCCACATCTATAGTTGTTAACGGCTGTCAATTTAGCTGTTGATGGCTAGATCAACGGATCTGACCGTCAATGGCCAAATTTGTCACGATCTGGACATTTCTAGCCAAATCTGTCATGATCTGGACATTTCTAGCTAGATCTCTAGCCGAAAATGGCCATACGGCGCACGAAGGCCATTTCCTACCTTCCATGCACCATTAGGTTGCCTACTACAGGTGACCGATGGTGGTTGCCGATGGCCGACAGTAGCTGGGTTTGTGGGGGTGCTTTGTTGATTTTCCAAACTTTTATTATGTGGTTGTTTTTGCTAAGTTTTTAAATGCAAGGTCATATAATCCAAATAATAATCAATATTAAAAAAAATATAATAATAATATTTAATTAGAGGACAATTCAGTAATTTAAATAACATACCCACCAATTTATTACTCCCAACCAAACATATTAATAAAACATACCCACTAATTTATTCCAACTAACCAAGCACATTTTTCTAAATATTCTTGGTAATCTTCAAGGTAATCTAACTTTTCAGTAATCCAACATTCCCTGAACCAAACGCACCTTAAAAGCCTTAGAAGTTACATGTGAATAACTAAATGTTGGCTAGCTTATAAATTCAGTAACTCTTGCAATTGAAGAACAATGGAGAATATAATGTCCCTGCAACTCCATAACCGTAATATCCCTTTTATATACAACTTTTTCTCCAAAGCCCTAAACACAAAACCCATAACTTATTCTCTCCATAATTCAACCGAACACACAACTCTTCCTCTTCTCATTGAGACCTACCATCAACACAAAGCATTCAAAGCCTTGATTCAGAGGCTCAATAATAAACGTTCTTGCCCCTTGAAAATCCTTCAACATGACGGAGATTGGACCAAACCTCACTTCTGGGCTGTCATCCGCTTCCTTCAAACTTCCTCTAGGTCTACTTTAATTCCCCATGTACTTTCTCTTGAATTCAATATAAAACTTGTCTTTAACTTTAGGAAAAAAAAATTGGCATTTGAAAGTTGAAGATTTTTCGATAGGTGTTTGATATGTGGAAGAATGTGGAGACGTCACGCATTAATGAATCGAACTATCAAAAAATATTGGGTTGTTATATGAAGAGGGTTTGATGGAAGAAGCTGTATGTGCTCTTGAAGAAATGAAGCATAATGGTATTAAACCTTCTTTAAAGATTTACAATTCAATAATTCATGGTTATTCCAGAAGCTGCAAGTTTGAAGATGCTTTGTTTTTCCTTTACGAGATGAAGGGAATTGGTTTGAAACCTAAAACTAATACCTATGATGGTCTTATTCAATCTTATGGAAAATATAAAATATATAGTAAGATTGATTGTATAAAAGTGCAAGGGCAAAAAAGGGCAAAAAAATATATTTAGTGAAAGTGAGGGTATATATATATAGTTTTTTATTTATAAGGTTTCAATAAACTACACCCTAGCCCTTCTATCCCTTGTACGCGCCACCCCTCATCCAATTTCTCTCAAACTTCTTCACCAAATTTCAAAGAGGATTCATAGGAACTGGCTTAAATTTTTGTAGATTTTTAATCCTAAAGCATCCAAAGGTAAGATTCTAGCACAAAGGTGTGTGATTAAACTTTAAAGTTTCAAATTCTTATGGTTTTATATGTTTTATGTCCAAGAGGAAGAGAATTTTAGCAAACGGAGGTTATATCATTAGTGTTGCACAAATTCAAGGTAAGTAAACCCAATTTTAGTTTTGATTTGAGTAATGATCGTGTAGATTGATTCTTGTATGTTCGTATGTGATTGTATGGTGGGAATTATTGGCTGTTTTGATGTTGAATAATGTGTAAATTTCCAACCATGAGAAGTAGTGCTTGAGTATGTGGTGATTTGGATGAAATATAGAAGAATTAGTGATGAAATTCTGAAGTGTTGAAAATTGTTGAAACCGGCCAGATTTAAAGCTAAAGTTAGTGAGTTTTTGCTCCAATTTTGGAGAGATGTGGAAGTGTGGTCAACCCAGTATTTGCATGTGCATATGAATTGTTTGATGAAAATTCAAAGAGAAATGCATGCATGAGTTGGTTAAGTTTTATTGAAGAAATTGGTAGAGAAAGGGAAGAATTGGAGTAGAAAGGTTATTTTAGCCTTAAAAAAATGTAAATTTTAGTATTCAAGAGTGCATTTTGTTATTGTAATGCCCATTTTAAGGTACGTAGCTTAAATATGCTTATTTGCCCTTAGTTTTGTTTGTTTGCCCTTAGTTAAGTTTGTATGTTCATAATATTGTTTGGTTGCCCAAAATTTAGTGAGGGATTGGTGAAGTTGGGAATTGCAGACTTCGCTGCGGCGAAGAAAGAACCTTGCCGCGGCGACGTATGCTCTGGAATTTTTCGCCGGGGCTAAGAGCAGGCTGAAATTCTTGAGAAGATTCTAGAGAATTTTCTTTAGGGGAAAAGTGACCATTTTACCCCTAATTAGTAGTAAAAGTGGGGAGTGAAAAGTAAGGAAATTTCATGGAGAATGCATTGGAGATGGGGGTGTATTTGTAATGAACTAAAGGGCAAATATGGAATTTACAAGAAAGTGCAAGGGCAAAATGGGAAAGAATGCATATTTATATGAGATATTAAGGGTTGAGTCACACAAACTGTCCCATTCTCTACACCCGGCACGCCACTTCTACTCTCCTATTCTCTCATCTTTTCATCAAATTTCCAAGGGAGATTAGAGGGCTTTTGGTAGAGATTTGATCCTAAGCATCAAAAGGTAAGGATTCTTGCTATAGATATGAGATTAATTTATGAAAGTGTAGAATTCTTATAGTGTTTATGCTTAGGGTTTTAAAGAAAGAACAAGTCTACCAAATAAAGAGTGTATGTGGATGAGGGTTGTACCAAGAAGAAATACCTACATGCACGCCACCTTACTTGAGTAGCTTAAGGAGAAGAAAAGAATTTGTATAGTCCGTAAGAGTGCATGTAGATGAGGACTGTACTCACTCACACGACCAGGGTTCCAAATCCATGCATAAACCGAGTCCAATCGGCAAAGAATAAGAAAGAATGTGAAATGATAAGAAAGTATAAGAAGGAATGAGCAAGCAAGAAAGAAAAGAAGAGAAGAATGAAAAGAAGAAAAGAAAAGAATAGAATAGAAAGAAATAAAAAGAAATAAGCATAAAAACAGAGAAAGAAATAGAAAAGAAGAAAGAAAATGCATCTCTATGCATTTATGCATTTGCATCTCATCCATGCATGTTACCATGATTCCTATCATGGTTTATGAGAGATAAGAAAGAAAGAAAGAAAGAACAGAGAGAAGCAGAAAGAAAGAAAGAACCAAGAAAATTAGAATGAAAGAACAGTGAGAACTAGACATAGCGAAAGAAAAGAGAAAGAATAAAAAGAGAATGAAGAAGAAGAAGAAAAAAAAAAAGAGTAAAGTAAGGAAAGAATACAAAGAGTGAGCAAAGAAGAAAAGGAAGTGTGGAGTAGCAGATTTACATACTGAGCAATTAGTGTTCACCCCGTTGCTTTTCCATGTTTTGTAGAAAATAGGTGAGAAACGGTCGGATGGACGTCGAGAAGCAGAGAGAACTAGCATTACTATCCACCGTTATTAAAACTTTTGTATATGCTATTTTGTTATGTAAAGAATTTTATATATCAAGTAAAGAATATTTTTGGGCCCATTTACTTTTCATTTTATTGTATATACTATTTTATTATTGTATAATGTAACATCCACCTTAAGGTACATCTTTGACTCATGTTCATTTGCTTTTAAATTTTATTTATTGGCCTAAGTTAAATGGACATGTTAATTAAGTTATTAGAATGGTCTGGATGCCTTGATTTTGGTGAAGTCTTGCGGAATTTTGGAAGTGCAGACTTCGCCGCGGCGAAGAAGAAGCGTCACCACGGCGACGTGCGCCTTGTATTTCTTCGTCGGGGCGAAGAAAGAAACTTCGCCAGGGCGAAGAACCAGTAGATTTTTCTAGTGAAGTTTCAAGAAAATTTTCCATAAGGGTAAAGTGACCATTCTACCCCTAATTAGAAAGCAAAGTAGAGAGTGAATTGCAAGGAAATTTCATGGAGAATGTTTTAGAATGAGGGTGCAAGTGTAAAGAATTAAAGGATAAGGAAAGAATTTTCAAGAAAGTGTAAGGGTAAAATGGAAAAAAAGCCTTAGTTTATGAGATATTAAGAGTTAGACTTCTATATCCCTTCATTTTCCTTATTCCACCGCCTCTTCCATTCTCCATTTTCTCTTAATCCTTCACTTCTTCTTCCAAGGATTTGTGAGGGTTTTTGGTTGGAACTTGTTGAGGAATTGATCCTAAGAAACAAGAGGTAAGAATCCCTACTCTAGATATGAGTTTTATTTAGTAAGGGTTAAGTTCTTACTAAGTTTATGCTTAGGAATTAAGAAAAGAAGCAAGTCCAACAAGTTAAGAGAGCTTTTGTTGAAGAATTCAAGAACAAGGTAAGTAAATCCAACCCAAGTTAAGATTTAAGCAATCAAATGACTTGATGTGTATTTATATGACTTGATTTGTATTTATATACCTATAATTGTGAGATTGGTTGCTAAGTTTGTAATTGTGGATGAGTTGTTGGGTTGATGAATGGTTGTTTTGAGCCATGAGAAGTAGAGTCAAGGTTGGGATGGCCAATGGAAGTTTGGCTAAATTTGAGAAGAAATTCAGTAGAGATTTTTGAAGTGCCTTCCCTTGACAAGTTTAGAATTATTATAGAGGAGTTTTAATCCAATTATGGATGGTCCAAGAAAGAAATAGAACTCTAGTTAAAGTAGAGTTTGATTATGCATGCTCATTGTTTGATGAAATGCTTAAGAGAAGCATATGCATGAGTAGAGAACTTATTTTTGTGCAACATTGCATATTTGCATTATATGATTGCACTAAAGAAAGAAACATAAGCATACCATCCACATGTGTATCTTTGCATATGTATGAGTAAGAAGGAATAAAGAATGCTAAGAATAAAGAGAGAGAAAGAAATAGCACTAAAGAATTAAAGAAAGAGGGTGCTAGAGAAAAGAAAAGAATAAGTTGTTGCGATGGGGAACTCATGAGTGATAAGAAGAAAGTCCCACATACACGCCACCTTAGTTGAGTGGCATAAGAAGAAGAAAGCATTTGTACAACCCGTAAGAGTGTATGTGGATGAGGGTTGTACCAAGAAGAAAGTCCTACATGCACGTCACCTTAATTGAGTGGCACAAGAATAAGAAAGAAATTGTACAGTCCGTAAGAGTGCATGTAGATGAGGACTCTTACAGACTGTACTCGCTCACATGGCCAGAGTTCTGAATCCATGCATCAACCGAGTCTGATCAGCATAAGAATGAGAATGAGAAAGAATAAGAGTAAGAATGAGAAAACTCAAGCATACAAGAAAAGAAAAGAAAAGAATAGCTTGAGCAAGAAAGAAAAGAATAGAAAAGAAAGAAAGAAAATACATTTCTATGCATTATTGTGAGTGCATTGCATTCATGCATTTTACCATGATGTTCATCATGGTGAGTAAGAATAGAAAGAATAGAAAGAATTAGAAAGAAAGAAAAGAACAGGGAGAACTAGAAACAGAGAAAGAAAAGAAAAAGAAAGAATGAAGAAGAGTAAGATTAGAGTAAGGAAAGAACCAAGAATAAGTTGCGGGGATAAGTAGTAGAGGATTTACTTACTGAGCCTTTTTGTGCTCACCCCGTTGTTTTTCCATGTTTTGCAGGAAATAGGTAAGCGGCGATCGGATGGATGTCACGGAGCGGAGAGAAAAGGCACCACTATCCCTTCTGTATAAGTTTTGTGTATACGACTTTTGTATATGTAAAGAAGTATGTTTTATAAATAAAAGAAAAATTTTGGGCCCAACTATGTTTCATATACTATGTATGTATGTGTTTGAGTATCTTAGTAAGAAAAAGAAGGTGTTACATTTTTCGTATCAGAGCAAAGATTTTGGGATTTGACAGTGTGCCACTCTCGCTGCCATGACATTCCGGCGCCAACCGTTGTAAGTTATTCTTTCCTTACTTAAGTGTGTTTTGGACTTGATAAGTGTGGTTGTCTTGTAGATGAGGCATAGAACCCGATCAAGTAGTAAGAAGACAGTGGGTGCGGGGGAACCCTCTAACCCATCGGAACCTACTCCCCCTACCCTTGATGAGCTAGGGTTCGGGGTATTGCGCAAAAAATTTTAATAGAAAGTCAGGGGAGAGTTGCATCGGGAAGTGTTGAAACCCCTATTCAAGTACCGCCTATTAGAGAAGAAAGAGAAAGACCGGTACCGTCGATAGGGCAGAATCGGATTGAGCTGATTTATGGGCTCTCAAGTCAGCATCAGCCGTCAGAGTTTAAAGGTACTACGGACCCTTTTGTAGCAAAAGAATGGTTTAGGTCCGTTGAGCGAATGACGACAATGTTTTCCATGACAGACCGAGAGAAGATCCGATACGCCAGTTTCTTGTTTCGATGTGATGCCCAAATCTGGTGGGAATTAATGGAAGACTCTCATGATGTTTCAGTAATGAGCTGGGGTGAGTTCAGAGGATTATTTGAAGCTGAGTATAGAACGGATGACCGAGTGCATGAGAAGGTCCAAGAGTTTATCAGTTTGTAGTAGGGGTCGAGTACAGTGAAAGAGTATTCAGTGAGATTTAACTCCCTTGCTAGGTTTGCACCCGGGATAGTCAGTACTCCAGGTTTGAGAAGAGATAAATTTGTTCACGAGTTGAAGCCAGAGATAGCTCGTGATATCATGAAGGGTGTCGATCCCCTTCAGACCTATAGTGAGGCTTTAAGGCAAGCAATGAGAGCGGAAATTTTTGAGAATAAAATCATCCCAACGGGACCAAGTGAAGCATTGCCTGCTCCACAGAGAGAAAGGTCCGAGTTTACAAGAAATAGAGAAGTGATGAATAATAAGAAGAAGTTTCAGCCAAAGAAGAATAGAAAAGATTGGTAGAGTAAACGGCCGAGAACAGTAGAGTTTCCCTCATGTCCTAAGTGTGGGAGGACTCATCCGGGAGAGTGCCTGAGAGAGTTCGGCCGTAATGTCTGTTATAGATGCCGGCAGCCAGGGCATCTAATGAAGGATTGTAAAGCTTCTCTTTCATCTGCAGCATAGACTACGAGAGGTCCTAACGCTAGGGTGTTTACTGTGGTGCAAGGTGAAGCAGAGGCCAGTCCATCAGCTGTTACTAGTCAGTTGTTATTTCATGATGTTCCTCTTTATGCATTAATTGATTCCGGAGCCACGCATTCATTTATATCTTATAGGATGATAGAAAGATTAGGTTTGAAGCCCATTAGAGTGAGTCAGCCTATTAAGATAGAGTTACTTGATGGGGTTAGTGTTTTGACCCATGAGATGCTGTCAAGAGAGTCTGTAGTGATCCATGGCCGAGAGTTGGCAGTTGAGTTAATAGTGTTTGATATGCCTGACTTTGATGTAATCTTGGGCATAGATTTCCTAGGGAGGTACGGAGTAGAAATTGACTATCGGAAGAAGAAAGCGAGGTTTAATCTCGATAGCAGAGATAAGTTTAGTTTCTGAGAGGGTCATCAGTTGAGCATGTTGATTAGTAGCCTGAAGGCTAGAAAGATGCTAAGAAAAGGGTGTTCTGGGTATATTTCCCATGTGGTGCAAAGTAAAGATGTCCCACAACTAGTGTTGCAAAGTGTGCCAGTAGTCCGGGAATTTCTAGATGTGTTTCCGGAAGAGTTACCGGGTTTGCCTCCAGAAAGAGAAGTAGAGTTCAGTATTGAACTGGCACCAGGGACAACACCAATGTAACAACTGCTGTAAACTAATACAATGCATGCATAATAACAATAGAAAATGGGCCCAAAAACTTTCTTTTTTTATTATAAGTCATACGTTTTTTATACACAAAGAACGTCATTTACAAAAATGCCATTTTAAAAGACAAAACAGGGGAAACAGTGTAGCTATTTCTCCTCGCTTGCCGACGCCCCTCCAACTGCATCATCACCTAGATCCTGCATCCACAAAAGAAAATAACGGGGTGAGCACAAAATAATGCTCAGTAAGTAAAACCCTCTATCTGTCTATCCCCGTGTGTATTACTCTTAATTCTTTCCTCACACTTTCTATTGTTTCCTACTAAACGTCATGGCCTCATCTTACCAGAGGTACGGCCGGATGGCGTTCACACAGCACCATCTCACTCTTCATGACTATCGGGTGGAATTCACACAGTACCAACCCGGTCTTAGTGACTACCGAGTGGGGATCACGAAGCACCTACCCGGTTTTCGTAACTATTGGGTGGAGACCACATAGCACCTACCCGTTCCTCATGACTTTTGGGTAACGATCACCAAGCATTAACCCGTTCCTAATCACTGTCGGGTGATGATCACAAAGCATCAACTCATCTCTAATAAATATCGGGTGATGATCACAAAGCATCAACCCCTTTTCTAATAACTAACCGGGTGATGGTCACAAAGCATCCACCCGTTTCTAATATCTATCGGGTGATGATCACAAAGCATCAACCCATTTCTAATGGCTATTCGGGTGGTGATCACAAAGCATCAACCCGATTCTCATAACTGTCGGGTGATGATCACAAAGCATCCACCCATTTCTAATACTCTTCTCATTCACTCTATTCTAGCACTTCTCATTCTCTCTACCCTTAGAGTAGTTGCATCCACAAAGTTCTCTACTCATAGAGCAAGTGCATACACAAAGTTTCCTACTCTTTCTTAGGTCACTTCTCAATGCACAATTAATGCCTATGGATGGTTCATCTCCACTAATGCACTTATGAAATGCCAACATGCAATGTTGCAAGAATTAAGGTTCACTACTCATACTCAAACCTCTATTAGGCATTTCATCAAACAACTCAAGTGCATAATAAAACTCTACTATAACAATAATTCTAAATCTTTCTCTAACCATCCAAAATGGGGAGAAACCCCCTCACATAGCCACATATCCTGCCAAAGAAAGACACTTCCAAAAGGATTCCTCAATACCCTTCAATTCCATCTCAAACTACCTTTCCAACCCACATCTCACTTCTTATATTTGCAATGTATAAACAATCACAAAGCACTAGAAATCTCTATTTAAGCCTTAATAAAATGGCATATAACATGTATATAACATACATACATAAGTGCTATCAAAACCCTAATCAAGAAAATTCCCAAATCTCAACTTGGGTTGGGATTTACTTACCTTGTTATGGAGAGATTTCACTAACTCTTCCTTTCACTTGGTTTGCTTGACTTTTTCTCTACTCTTAAACAAAAGAACAAAAACCCTCAATATTCAATATATACAAAAACTCACAAAGCTTCACAACCAAAGCAAGAATCCTTACCTTAGGATGCCTTAGGTTGATTTTCTACCCCAAATCACTCCAAAACCCTTTTAAAACTCCTTGATCAAAAGAAAGAGAATTTGAGAGGAAGCAAGAGAGGAGAGTGGCGATGGAGAAGAAGAATGAAGGGTTTGCAATGACTTAATTCCTTTTAATGAAATTTATACACAAGCATTCCCATTTTGCCCTTACTCTTCTTTGGGAATTCTATCTATATCCTTTGATTCATTACAAACACACCCCCATAGCAACATATTCTCCATGAAAATTCCTTATATTTTACTCCCCACTTTTCCTGCTAATTAGGGGTAGAATGGTCAAATTGCCCTTAGGGAAGAAAATATCTAAAACTTAACAAACATTTTGGTCGACCTGTCGCCGCGGCGAGGAAGCTTCTGTCGTCGCGGCGAAACTGTTCAGCAGCTTCCCGTGGCTTCAACACCTCTTCGCCGCGGCGAAGATTCTTCTTCGCCCCGGCGAAGCTTGGAACACTGAACTTCTTCTATTTTCAACCAATTTCAGGGCAAGTATTCAATATAACACTCAATCAAAGGTCAACCAAACAATATTACCAAGAAACCAACTCAAATAAGAGCAAAAGAAGAAACAATAACTATATACCTCAAGTGGGGCATTACAACCAATCTCCAAAGCCCCTTACCGAATGGCCCCAACTGAGCTTCAGGAATTGAAAAAGCAACTCCAAAAGCTTTTAGATAAAGGCTTTATCCGACCAAGTCATTCCCCCTGGGGAGCTCCAATTCTTTTTGTAAAGAAGAAAGACGGGTCACTACGGATGTGTATTGATTATAAAGAGTTGAATAAAGTGATAGTGAAGAATAAGTACCCGTTGCCTCGAATAGATGATCTTTTTTATCAGTTAAAGGGAGCTTCAGTATTTTCAAAGATTGATTTGAGGTCAGGTTATCATCAGGTAAAAGTGGCAAAGCAAGATATAGCTAAGACTGCTTTTCGGACAAGATATGGGCATTATGAATTTGTGGTGATGCCTTTTGGTCTAACCAATGCCCCAGCAGTCTTTATGGACTTAATGAACCGGGTGTTTCATGATTGTTTGGATCAATTCCTAGTGGTTTTTATAGACGACATCCTGGTTTACTCTAAGTCGCTAGAAGAGCATGAGGAACATTTAAGAATTGTGCTGCAGCAATTGAGAGAAAAGAAGCTGTATGCCAAGTTTTCGAAGTGTGAATTCTGGCTGGATAAAGTGATATTTCTGGGCCATACTATTTCCAAGGAGGGAATTTTAGTAGATCCTAGTAAAGTGATGGCAATCCTCAAATGGCAAAGGCCAAAGACAGTAAAAAAGGTGAGAAGTTTCTTGGGATTAGCAGGTTATTACTGCCGATTTGTAGCAAGGTTTGCCTAGTTGGCTAAGCCGTTGACATAGCTCCCGTTTTAGTGTTACCACGAGAGGGTGTAGATTATGATATTTATACAGATGCCTCATTGCAAGGACTTGGTGTTGTATTGATGCAGTTAGGTAGGGTGATAGCTTATGCTTCTCGTCAATTGAAAGAGTACGAGACAAGATACCCTACACATGATTTACAGTTGGCAGCTGTAGTCTTTGCATTAAAGATTTGGAGGCATTACCTTTATGGTGCCAAGAGTAATATCTACATCGACCACAAGAGTTTGAAGTACTTCTTTACTCAGAAGGAGCTGAACATGAGTCAGAGAAGATGGTTAGAGCTAGTTAAAGATTATGAGTGTGAAATTTAGTATCAGCCGGGTAAAGCCAATGCAGTAGCCGATGCTTTGAGCAGGAAAGCTTATTTGTCCCCACTCACAAGTTAGAAAGAGTTAATAGAAGAATTGTATAAAGAGCAGATTGAGGTCTTACCAGGAGGGATTGCTAGATTAGAGGTTCAGTCTACCTTACTGGAAGATATTAAAGAAAAGCAAGTAACTGATGAGTGGTGTCAGATGATAGTTCGGTTAGTGCATGAGGGCAAGACACCAGAATTCCTTTTGTCAGATGGTGTCCTTCGTTTCAGGAATCGGTTGTGTATTCCTCAAGACGATGAGCTAAAGAAGAGAATTCTTGTGGAGGCTCATGACACCCCATACATTGCTCATCCTGGAGCAACCAAGATGTATCAAGATTTAAAGAAAGGCTATTGATGGCCAAGTATGAGGAAAGATATTGCAGCTTTTGTAGCTAAGTGCCTGGTTTGTCAACAAGTAAAAGCAGAACACTAACGGCCGTCAGGGTTGCTTCAATCACTTAGTATTCCTGAATGGAAGTGGGAGAGTATTTCGATGGATTTTATTACAGGTCTCCCTAGAGTGCAGAAAGGGTATAATGCTATATGGGTGGTTGTGGATAGATTGACCAAGTTAGCCCATTTTCTTCCAGTAAAGGAGAGTACCACCTCGGATCAATTAGCCCAGATTTATGTTAAAGAGATAGTGAGATTGCATGGAGTACCCAAGACAATCATATCAGATAGAGATTCCAAATTTGTGTCAGCTTTCTGGACGAGTTTACAGAGGAACTTGGGTACCAGGTTGGCTTTCAATACCGCCTATTATCCTCAGACAGATGGCCAAATAGAGAGAATGAACCAAGTGCTTGAGGATATGTTGAGAGCATGCTGTATGGATTATAGAGTATCTTGGCATGAGTTGTTGCCCTTAGTGGAGTTTGCTTACAATAATAGCTACCAATCTACAATTAAGGTGGCACCTTACGAGGCCTTGTACGATAGATGGTGTAGATCTCAACTATGTTGGGACAAGATAGGGAAGAAAGATAAGTTAAGTTCAGCTCTTGGGCCAGAAGTAACTCAGAAAATGATCAATGATGTCAAATTGATCAGAAATAGAATGAAGCAAGCCAAAGATCAACAGAAAAGTTACGCCGACTTGAAGAGAACAGATGTGGAGTTTGAAGTGGGTGATAAAGTTTTTCTGAAAGTTTCCCCCTACAAACGGGTAATGCGTTTTGGTAGCAAAAGAAAGTTAGCACCGAGGTACATTGGTCCATTTGAGGTATGTAAATACAAATCAAGTCATATAAATACACATCAAGTCATTTGATTGCTTAAATCTTAACTTGGGTTCAATTTACTTACCCTTTTCTTGAATTCTTCCACAAAAGCTCTCTAACTTATTGGACTTGCTTCTTCTCTTAACTCCTAAGTATAAACTTAGTAAGAACTTAACACTTACATAAATAAAACTCATATCTAGAGTAGGGATTCTTACCTCTTGTTGCTTAGGATCAATTCCTCAACAAGTCCCAACCAAAAACCCTCACAAATCCTTGGAAGAAGAAGTGAAGAATTGAGAGAAAATGGAGAATGGAAGAGGCGGTGGAATGAGGAAAATGAAGGGATTTAGAAGTCTAACCCTTAATATCTCATAAACTAAGGCTTTTTTTTCCAGTTTACCCCTACACTTTCTTGAAAATTCCTTCCTTATCCTTTAATTCTTTACATGCACCCCCATTCTAAAACATTCTCCATTGATTGCTAAGTTTGTAATTGCGGATGAGTTTTTGGGTTGATGAATGGTTGTTTTGAGCCATGAGAAGTAGAGTCAAGGTTGGGATGGCCAATGGAAGTTTGGCTAAATTTGAGAAGAAATTGAGTAAAGATTTTTGAACTGCCTTCCCTTGAAAGGTTTAGAATTATTATGGAGGAGTTTTAATCCAATTATGGATGGTCCAAGAAAGAAATAGAACTCTAGTTAAAGTAGAGTTTAATTATGCATGCTCATTGTTTGATGAAATGCTTGAGAGAAGCATATGCATGAGTAGAGAACTTATTTTTGTGCAACATTGCATATTTGCATTATATGATTGCACTAAAGAAAGAAACATAAGCATATACCATCCACATGTATATCTTTGCATATGCATGAGTAAGAAAGAATAAAGAATGCTAAGAATAAAGAGAGAGAAAGAAATAGCACTAAAGAATTAAAGAAAGAGGGTGCTAGAGAAAAGAAAAGAATAAGTTGTTGCGATGGGGAACTCGTAGTGCTAAAAGAAAGTCCCACATACATGCCACCTGATTGAGTGGCATAAGAAGAAGAAAGCATTTGTACGACCCTAAGAGTGTATGGGATGAGGGTTGTACACAGAAGAAAGTCCTACTGCACGTCACCTTATTGAGTGGCACAAGAATAAGAAAAAATTGTAACGTCCGTAAGAGTGCATGTAGATGAGACTCTTACGGACTGTACTCGCTCACATGGCCAGAGTTCTGAATCCATGCATCAACCAAGTCGATCAACATAAGAATGAGAATGAGAAAGAATAATAATGAGAATGAGAAACTCAAGCTACAAGAAAAGAAAGAAAGAATAGCTTGAGTAAGAAAGAAAAAGAATAGAAAAGAAAAAAGAAAATACATTTCTATGCATTATTGTGAGTGCATTGCATTCATGCATTTTACCATGATGTTCATCATGGTGAGTAAGAATAAAAAGAATAGAAAGAATTAAAAAGAAAAACAGGAAAACTAGAAACAAAGAAGAAAAGAAAAAGAAGAATGAAGAAGAAGAGTAGATTACAGTAAGAAAGAACCAGAGAATAGTTCGGGGATAAGTAGTAGAGGATTTACTTACTGAGCCTTTTGTGCTCACCCCATTGTTTTCCATGTTTTGCAGGAAAGGTAAGCGGTGGTCGATGGACGTCACGAAGCGGAAAAAAGGCACCACTGTCCCTTGTGTATAAGTTTTGTGTATACTACTTTTGTATATGTAAGAATTATGTTTTATTATAAAAGAAAATTTTGGGCCCAACTATATTCATATGCTATGTATGTATGTGTTTGAGTATCTTAGTAAAAAAGAAGTGTTCATATAATTTCCAAGTATACTAGTTAAGAGAGAAGGTACTACAGTTATGCCAAAATTTAGAATTACTGGTCATATTAGTTCAATGAGATAAATGGCTCTTAGTGCATGGTTCTAGTTACTTCAACCTTTAGTATTCTTTGAATAACACATTATATTTAGTTATTGAATTAAAATTGTGAAACTTATGGCCTTGGAAAGTGTTAAAAGGAATTGTATGTTAAATTATTACTTTGATTTGACATTGATGATAATAGAGAATGGTAGAATTATGTCATGACATATCATATATCATAATAAATTTCCAAGTTTGTGTAATTGAATTTGAAAGATTATCCAAATAATGGCTTGGCCAAATGAGTATATTGTTGTTTCTGTTTTGAGATTAATTACAAACAATATGTAATAAGTGATTTTATTACATAAAGATAGAAAAGTTTCCCCAAGTATAGATATCAAAAGAAACATTAAGACATAGAAGTTTGTTTGTATTAAATACCTACCATTTTAGAATTGATTGGTATGAGTATAGTTTTCATGCCTTATTATATATTACAAGCTATAGAACTTGATAGAAAGCTTGAGAAAAGTTGTATTGGCCAAAAGTTTTGTTAAGAATTTGAAAGAATTAAATTTAGCCAAAGTATATATGTTTGCCATATGTTAGATTATTTACAATGATTATATGACAATATAGACAATGTATAGAATGTAGCCAAAAAAAAAAAAAAAAGAAGGGCATGTATAACAATTGAAGTTGATGGTCATGTTAAAGAATGCAATTTATGGCATTAAGATTTGTATTTAGAAAGTTGTACAGACTGTTTGTTACATTAGAAAAATAATAGAGAGTTTGTTTAATGACATGATTAGTGCATATAGTTTGAAAAACTAGTAGCATAATTGGACAAGTTAGTAGACTAATACCTAAGTTGTGACATAGATTTATAGAAGAATTAGATTGCCAAAATGTAGTATTCATTCCTAATTGAATTATGCCGTTTAATATATCACTAATAGAATTATAGAGAGTAGAATTTGTGAGAGCTAATGTACTTGTGTACTTTACATTTTACATAGCATGATAGAATTGAAGAATTACAGAATTATGTAGAAATTATATAATCGCGTATATACACATGATGCATAGATTTCAAAATAAGAATAAATAGAAAAGGTTTAGTTTAAGCCTTTAGAATAGAACTTTGGGGCTTTCCGAAAAGCATAGAAATAAAAGCCTTAGAATTAATAGGAATCATGCCAGAGTCAGACACGTATTTGGGATCATGCAGAGACACTATAAATGCATGACAAGCATAGCATATATTTCAGAAATTTTATAATTTATGGAAATGTCTAGATAGTTTATTTGCAAATTTACAGAGAATGTTTTCAGAGGGCTGTTGCGATGGGGAACCTGTGAGCATTCGTTGTGTTAGCCAGTGGCGACAGAGATGCAGAAGTTCCCACATGCACGCTGCCATCAGTGAGTGCCTTAGAATAGAAAAAGAATTGTATAGTCCGCCAGAAGTGCAGGTGGAGGACTGTTCCCAAAAAGAATTTCAGAATACGCTCACACGCCAAGTTACTGATGAAATGCAAAATGTCATATTTACCCCCCCTTAATGTCTGTCTTTTATACTTATTTGCTGCCTAAATGTACTCATACATTCTATTTTGATTTAGGATGCAAATGGAGCGTTATTGCAAAACGGAACTAATTAAGTGAATTCGGACAGTTTCGACTTGTTTCGTAATCTGGGCATAACTCTCTCGTCCGGGCTCCGATTGAGATGATTCAAAATGATATGAACTATAAGAAAAGATATACACTTTCATGTTTTGAGTTTGGAATATCCTCGCTTCATCAAGGTTGTAATCGAGCTTGAAGTTGACACACCTGCATTGCCAACGTTCTGGAACATTTCGCCTTGTCATGCAATTCAAATAGGCAGATTATTATAAGAAGTTTTGAAGACCTATTGCACGCAAATTACATTTGGAAAACACCACTTTCCTATTTTATTTAGGAATTTATCTTTTATCATTAATTAGAATTGATTAGGATTAATGTTATTTTAGAATATTAGAATATTTCTTTTAAGAGATTTAGTGGGATTCAAATACTTGAACTGGATTTTGTTAAAGGGATGAGATTAGGGTTTTTGGAAAAACACACACGTCTCTCTTGGCTCTCTTCTGGAAATTTTCTCTTGGTATTTTTGGTGATGGCCATGAGAGGCTAATTTTTATAACTTGGTCGAAGAAAAACGGAGGCTGTGAGATCTAATCCATTTTATTTTAGTGTTCAATTTCGTGTTTGAGTTTGAATGTTATTCGTGCATATCTTCATGATTGATGCATTTAATTACTAGGAGGCCTACTAGTGTATTATTGTTGCAATCTACTGCTAAGTTTGATATCAAACCGTAATGGTTTGATCCCTCTAACTTGTGAAGCACATTAGGGTTAATAATTTGCTTGCGTCCAGAATTAGTAATCTTAAGAAGACACATTCAACTAAATTAAATACAACCGCTTGTGTTTGTGTCGTTTAGGCTTCATCGTATTCTCTAATTCTTAAGGCGCCATTAGATTAATTTTAGCGCTTGTCTAGGGTTGTTTAATGTTAAGATTAATTAAGATCGCTGTTTCCAATTAATTACAATTAAGAGAGATAGGAAAATAGTTCCAACGGTGAATATTCAAAGTAAGAATTGATTTACTTTTGCATCAATGATCAGTGTAAGATTCGATGGTGGATGTTAACGGAGACCAAGTTCGTTATATTAATTGATTTCGAATTGAATTGTTTTTGTTTTTGTTTTTTGGCTAAGATTGTTTTTCTGTTTACTCAAACCCCCCCAGCCTTATTCACATCATAGAAAATTCGGCTAGACACTCTTCGTGGGATCGACTCTTGCTTACCCTATTTACAGTTTAGTAGTTAGGTTAAGAAGGTTTTTAATCTTGGTTGCCTACGACAGCACACCAGTTCCAAATCCATGCTTCAGCCTTGTCTGGTCGGCAAACCAAAATAGAAAACAGAAAGAGTTTCAGAAAGAAAGAAAAATAAAATAAGAAACAGAAATCATAAAGAATTTCAGAAAGAAAGGAAAATAGAATAAGAAATAGAAAACAGAGAGAATTTTAGAAAGAAGAGAAAAGAATTAGAAAAGAATTTTCAAAAAGAATACAAACATTATCATTTACATATGCATCAGACATTTCATGTGCATTGCATCGTATGCAGTTATGCATAGATTAAATAGTTTATTTATTATTGCGTGTTTGATTAGCCAAAAAAAGAAAAATAAAAGCCCATGAGAATAGAGAAGAAAAGAAAATAGAAACCTACAAGAATAGAAAATAAATTACAGATATACAAGAAAAGAATAGAAATTAGACACATATTTGAAAAGAACAGAAATTAGAAACATGATAAATAGCAAGAAAACTTAGCGATTTGTTGAGTAGAGAAAGAAACAGAAAGTTATAATCTAGTAGAGAAGAGAAATAAAATGATAAAGAATAGCACAACCCTAGAAGGATTTAGAAAGATTTGAGAAAAATAGAAGACTGCTAACTAATACGCCAGAGAATAAAGAGAGAAAGCAAACAGAAATTTAGAAGCAGTACCGCGAAAATAGGAACAACAGAGTCAAAACATAATTGGATTTGGTTTACTTATTGAGCATTTATAGCTCACCCCGTTGCTTTCCTTATTTTTTTAGGTATTAGATTGTAGTGGTCAGAAGATGTCAAGCTGCCGAGAGAATTGCACACACTGTCTCAGTGAAGAAATTTAATGTGGATTTATATATGTGAGAGATAATCTGTGTAATAGTATGTTATAACTGGATTAAGGACATAAATTTTAGACGAACACCTTTTTTAAACTAGCAATTCTCTAGATTCTCTCTATAGGATACTCAGTGAATACTTGCCTAGTATGACATTACATCTTATTAGACAACTAATAGATATTTACTCAAAATTCACACTAGTAATCACCCGAAAAAGTTAAGAACGTTTGAACGGTACAACAATTAAAGTTGATGGTATCATTTAATGAACCTTGTAGTTGATGTAGAAAAGTTTTATTACTTAGATCGTAGAAAAATTCCTGAGCTACGAAAATTATTAGTGTAACATCATATATTTTTTCATTAAATAAGAAGAAAGAAATTCGAATCATATTTAATGAGAGTAAGTGAAAAAAGCCAATGACTGCCAACTTTTTGTAGATATCACCCTCTTTTGCTTATTAAACAAGCTATGTATTCTTCTTCATCTCCTCTGAGCTTATACCTACAATAGAATTGAGCAAATCAACCAAATCATCATTTACTTCGTTGAAAAGTCCCAACAGTTGACCAATAAAAAAACATGCATGTTTGTAAAAACTAAATTAAGGAAAAAAGCATTATTTCTCAAATTGTTCACATTTAAAAACAATGAAATTGTATTGTGATGCATGAAATTGCTCACTAACGGTAACTAAGTACTGGAGATGGCTTGTAATCTTAAGAAGAACCATTCAACTAAATTAAATACAACCGCTTGTGTTTGTGTCGTTTAGCTCATCGATCTCTTAATTCTTAAGGCTGCCATTAGATTAAATTTTAGCGTTGTCTAGGGTTTGTTAATGTTAGATTAATAAGAGTCGTTGTTTCCTAATTAATTACAATAAGAGATAGGAAAATAGTTCCAACGTGAATATTCAAAGTAAGAATTGATTTACTTTTGCATCAATGCAGTTGTAAGATTCGATGGTGGATGTTACGGAGACAAGTTTCGTTATATTAATTGATTTCGAATTGAATTGTTTTTGTTTTGTTTTTTGGCTAAGATTGTTTTCTGTTTTACTCAAAACGAAGAGTAGAATTTGTGAGAGCTAATGTACTTGTGTACGTGTACATTTTACATAGCATGATAGAATTGAAGAATTACAGAATTATGTAGAAATTATATAATCGCGTATATACACATGATGCATAGAATTCAAAAATAAAGAATAAAATAGAAAATGTTTAGTTTAAGCCTGTTAGTAGAATAGAACTTTGGGCTTTCCAGAAAAGCATAGAAATAAAAGCCTTAGAATTAATGGAATACATGCCAGAGTCAGACACGTATTTTGGGATCATGCATAGACAACATATAAATGCATGACATAGCATAGCATATATTTCAGAAATTTTATAATTATTGGAAATGTCTAGATAGTTATTTTGCAAATTTACAGAGAATGTTTTCAGAGGGCTGTTGCGATGGGGAACCTGTGAGCATTCGTTGTGTTAGCCAGTGGCGACAGAGATGCAGAAGTTTCCCACATGCACGCTGCCATCAGTGAGTGGCCTTAGAATAGAAAACAGAATTGTATAGTCCGCCAGAAGTGCAGGTGGAGGACTGTTCCCAAAAAGAATTTCAGAATACGCTCACACGGCCAAGGTTACTGATGAGAATGCAAAATGTCATATTTACCCCCCCTTAATGTCTAGTCTTTTATACTTATTTGCTGCCTAAATGTACTCATTATCATTCTATTTTGATTTAGGATGCAAATGGAGGCGTTAATTGCAAAACGGAACTAATTAAGTGAATTCGGACAGTTTCGACATTGTTTCGTAATCTGGGCATAACTCTCTCGTCCGGGCTCCGATTGAGATGATTCAAAATGATATGGAACTATAAGAAAGAGATATACAACTTTCATGTTTTGAGTTTGGAGATATCCTCGCTTCATCAAGGTTGTAATCGAGCTTGAAGTTGACACACCTGCATTGCCAACGTTCTGGAACATTTCGCCTTGTCATGCAATTCAAATAGGCAGATTATTATAAGAAGTTTTGAAGACCTATTGCACGCAAATTACAGTTGGAAAACACCACTTTCCTATTTTATTTTAGGAATTTATCTTATTATCAATTAATTAGAATTAGATTAGGATTAATGTTATTTTAGAATATTAGAATATTTCTTTTAAGAGATTTAGTGGGATTCAAATACTTGAACTGGATTTTTGTTAAAGGGATGAGATTAGGGTTTTTGGAAAAACACACACGTCTCTCTTGGCTCTCTTCTGGAAATTTTCTCTTTGGTATTTTTGGTGATGGCCATGAGAGGCTAATTTTTATAACTTGGTCGAAGGAAACGGAGGCTGTGAGATCTAATCCATTTTATTTTAGTGTTCAATTTTCGTGTTTGAGTATTAAATGTTATTATGTAAATATCTTCATGATTGATGCATTTAATTACTAGGAGGCCTACTAGTGTATTATTTGTTGCAATCTACTGCTAAGTTTGATATCAAATCCGTAATTGTTTGATCCCTCTAACTTGTGAAGCAATTAGGGTTAATAATCTTGCTCCTCGCGCTCCATAATTTATAATCTTAAGAAGAACATTCAACTAAATTAAATACAACCGCTTGTGTTTGTGTGTTTAGCTTCATCGTATTCTCTAATTCTTAAGGCTGCCATAGATTAATTTAGCGCTTGTCTAGGGTTGTTTATGTTAAGATTAATTAAGATCGCTTGTTTCATTAATTACAATTAAGAGAGATAGGAAAATAGTTCCAACGGTGAATATTAAGGTAAAATTGATTTATTTTGCATCAATGATCAGTTGTAAGATTCCGATGGTGGATGTTACGGAGACCAATTTCGTTATATTAATTGATTTCGTGAATTGAATTGTTTTTTGTTTTTGTTTTTTGGCTAAGATTGTTTTTCTTTTTTTTACTCAAACCCCCCCAGCCTTATTCACATCATAGAAATTCGGCTAGACCTCTCGTGGGATCGACTCTTGCTTACCCTATTTACAGTTTAGTAGTTAGGTTAGAAGGTTTTTATCTTGGTTGCCTACACAGCACACCTTTTCCAAATCCTGCTTCAGCCTTGTGTCGCAAACAGAAAAAACAGAAAGGTTTCAGAAAGAAAAAAATAAAATAAGAAACAGAAATCATAAAGAATTTCAGAAAGAAAAGAAATAGAATAAGAAATAGAAACAGAAGAATTTAGAAAGAGAGAAAAGAATTGAAAAAGAATTTTCAAAAAGAATACAAACATAATCATTTACATATGCATCAGACATTTCATGTGCATTGCTTATGCATTTATGCATAGATTAAAAGTTTATTTTTATTGCGTTTGATTAGCCAAAAAAAGAAATAAAAGCCCATGAGTAATAGAAGAAAAGAAAATAGAAACCTAAGAATAGAAAATAAATTAGAGATATACAAGAAAGAAAAAATTAGACCATATTTGAAAAGAACAGAAATTAGAAACATGACAAATAGCAAGAAACTTAGCGATTTGTTGAGTAGAGAAAGAAACAGAAAGTTATAATCTAGTAGAGAAGAGAAATAAAATGATAAAGAATAGCACAACCCTAGAAGGATTTAGAAAGATTTGAGAAAAATAGAAGACTGCTAATAATCGCGAGAATAAAGAGAGAAAGCAAGCAGAAATTTAGAAGCAGTACGCGAAATAGGAACAACAGAGTCAAAACATAATTAGATTTGGTTACTTATTGAGCATTTATAGCTCACCCCGTTGCTTTCCTTATTTTTAGGTATTAGATTGTAGTGGTCGAAGACGTCAAGCTGCGAAAGAATTGCACACACTGTCTCAGTGAAGAAATTTAATGTGGATTTATATAGGTGAGAGTATCTGTGTAATATATGTTAACTGGATTAAGGACAAAATTTTAGACGAACACCTTTTTAAACTAGCAATTCTCTAGATTCTCTCTATAGGATACTCAGTGAATACTTGCCTAGTATGACATTACATCTTATTAGACAACTAGTAGAAATTTACTCAAAATTCACACTAGTAATCACCCAAAAATGTTGAGAACGTTAGAACGGTACAACAGTTAAAGTTGATGGTATCATTTAACGAACCTTGTAGTTGATGTAGAAAATTTTTATTACTTAGATTGTAGAAAAATTCCTGTGCTTCGAAAATTAATAGTGTAACATCATATATTTTTTCATTAAATAAGAAGAAAGAAATTCGAATAATATTTAATGAGAGTGAGTGAAAAAAGCCAATGACTGCCATCATTTTGCAGATATCACCCTCTTTTGCTTATTAAACAAGCTATGTATTCTTCTTTATCTCCTCTGAGCTCATACCTGAAATAGAATTGAGCAGATCAACCAAATCATCATTTACTTCGTTGAAAAGTCCCAACAGTTGACCAATAAAAAAAATGCATGTTTGTAAAAACTAAATTCAGGAAAAAAGCATTATTTCTCAAATTGTTCACATTTAAAAACAATGAAATTGTATTGTGATGCATGAAATTGCTCACTAATGGTAACTAAGTACTGGAGATGGCTTGCTCATCATATTTTTCTTGAAATGAGTGACAGACACGGCCTCCAAGTATGTATCCACAACTAAGCTGGCACGAAGTGCTATAAAACCAAAGTAAGGATTAGGAAGAAGGATTCCTACTAATTCAACAAAAGCAACTAGAGTTACCTGTGAATAGAAAAATAGAGAGGTAAAAGCTACGATGAAGAGTTACAACTCTGGTAGGGACAAGATGATAAACTATTTGAAAGAATGCAATTTTTAAACAAAGTATTGTAAGAACCAGTTGCAAGTTGCAATTATTCACAACACTCAACAATTACTTTAAACCCGTGTAATGACATTCTCTTCCGGTTCTTTTTTAGCTGAGACAGATTTATAAGCAAAGGGCTGGATCGGTTTTGTAATGCCCTTTTTTCATCAAACTTGAGTTCATGGCTTTATCCAAAGTTTTTATAATTTAGTGCATATTAACATTACCTATAGAGATTTAAGTGCTCTGCTTACACCCAAAATGAAATACAAGATGTAGCCTCCAACATTTCTTGGAAATCAAACACAACCGCTAACCTTTTTTGTAAGTTCTCCACTCAAGTGACATGCCATAGTCTAAGAGACATGACCTTTTGGAACATGCGCATCCAACTCTTTCTTAGCCAAAAAAAATCATGCTTACTATTAGTCCATTTTAAGATTGAAACCAAACTAAATTGAAAACTTCTTGAAACTTTGATGGTCTGAGTTTAAGGATCAACTTCCAATTTGTTATATTTATCCAACAACGTCTGGATGGGCATTCAAATGCATGCACTTACTTTCTATCTGACAGATCTTAAATGAAAGACAAATAGGTGTAAAAAACAGACAAATTATATAAACAAGTTTTGTGGAATTATAGGTTTTATAATAAGTTACCTAGTAGATTTTAAAACGAAAATCTTCGCATGTATATATTGCAACCTACATAAGTGGCTTAACATCTGAACGGAGTTATAATGCATGATATCCGTAAGGGCTGACCAATATGTGAAGCCTTGACCTCCCTCATAGTAAATCGATACCTCTTTGAAGGTTACCTTATATAAACTTCAAAGAATCAAGAATGGGAATTCAGTACCCACCAAATGTATCAAATATTTCATGTTGAGCCATCCCATCTATTCTAATCTCAAGCATATAAGACATTCTTCAAGGATAATGCATTACAACTAATTAACACAAAAATCAGTTCAACTATTGTATGCCAACGTTATAACAAAATGTTTACCATTGTACTATTATTCATGTAGAAATAAATAAAAAACAACTGAGTAATACTCAAATTTTATTAAACTGACACCTGAAAAAGAAAATAAAGAAGCAAGAATTAACATCAAATAATCAAAGAAAGAGAGGAGAATAACCTTTATCTACGTTGAAGTGAAACAAAAAAGTAAGAGAGAAAAAGAAGAGAACAGGGAGAGAAGGGTATTATTCGGTGCCAAATAATAGTATAGGAGAAAAGTATATAAACAAAACAAACTATCCACACCACCAGTGAATGAATCCGTCATCATAAATAATAAAAATACCAGCACAAAAATCTCTCCTAAGACCATAAACAACTTGTTACGAAGGTAACTAGTTTGATTTAGATTTGCATAAACTGTAAAAGGTGAGGGTAAAAAAAAAAAAGAAGTCAAATTCATAGGAAAGATACATCCCACTAGTTAACCAAACAAAAAAAAAAAGGATAGAAGACAAATCCGACTAGCAAAGTTAAGAAAATTTTAAACGAATAAGAATCCCCAATTTTTATGACGAAATCAACATTAACCAGTCTATAAAGACGAAAGAAATTGCTGAAAATGGAACATGTATCAATTTATAATTTTCAACCAACATAACCAAACAAGAGTAGACTACCAATTAATTAAAAGCAAGAAAAGGGGAAACGAATCATTTCAATGGTTAACTTACAGTGAAAAATTTCCATCAACCAACTTGAAGCATCCTATTTCATATGTCGTCACAAGTGCTTTCTAAACTATAGTTCTACCATCATTCCACCACTCATTTCAATCCTAGGGTTAAAATGATGACAATTCAAAACATAAGAGCACCAAGAGTTATAATAAAGGAGTGAGCCACATGAGCAAAATAATTTAGCAAATTAAAATTTTGTTGATAAATAGTTTGACTCTCTAAATCGAGTAAAATTCTCTAAAGTTTGGCTACTAAAAGTCTGAACAACCTAACTACTGAGTCTATCTTGTTCCTCTAACTGGCCCATCTCCTGCACTGTATTCAAAAATTAAAAAGGTGTACTTTACAAAGAATGGAAGATATATCACAACATAAGGCGATAAAAGAAGCCCCTCTTACAAACATTAAATTAACAAATTATTGTAGAAGAAAAGACATATCATATCAAGTCCAGTGAAACTAGAGATCCTGTAATTAGTTACCTGTAGATTTAAATAGAAATGGATTAAATGTTGTCATATAATTACTTAAATAGCCTAAAAGGAAATGAGACATCCGGTGTGAATCTAACTATCAGTAGAAGTTCAGCATTAAGACAAAATATTAAAACCAAGACTCTAGTTTGGTTCTCATAACATGAAGAAACTAGGCCACCTAATCTGTCATTAAAAATTAAAACATATTCAACTCAAATCATATAAAACTAGGTGCCAACGACAACTAGAATCAACATTCCAGATCAAGAAAGATATATATATCACTCTGAGGAGTTTATGCCTCGGATTATACACAACAATCTTTTATTCAAATAATTTATAAGTGTTTGTGTGCGCCATGGGAAGCAATTTAGATAGGAAAAACAATATATAACACAAGGTTAGAAAGAAAATAAAAGCAAACCATTAATTCGTAGACGATGCAGATCACCAAGATTAATGTCCCTTAACTCAAAAGCCCTCTAATATGAATTAGCAATGTTTACGTAAAGTTGTTTGAATGGATCAAACATCCCTCCATGCCCCCAGCTTCTAGAGTTATCAATGCAACTGGAAAATTAGCATTCATAATATTCTTAATGACACCAAATTTATTGCTTGACAATTTCAAACAGAAAGACAAATAAATAAGATAGTGGTAAGCCCTAGCTATGAAGTTTTTAACTTAAAATTTTTAATTCAGCTTTCATACTAATCTAAGAATTCTTGTCCTCCAACAGCTTCCCAGATTACAAATTACAATAAAAATCTACAAGGTAAAACATAATAAGATATTCTAAGCATTATAAGAAGAAAAATCCTGAGCTTTCATTGTTGCTTGACAAATGGCTTCATGCTTATATTTCGACGAAAAATTATACTAAAACATTGAGAAAGTAAAGCATAAACAAGTGAAATACAAAAGAGAAAATAATTACAAGAACAAAATACGAGACAAAGAAATACTACCAGTAAACTTCTTGAAAGCACAAAAAAATAACATGAACACAACAGCAGAGGGATGAATGAAAAACTTATGAGACAAACAGAACATGATTCTAACCATATTCTAGGCATCTGAATCATTAACAGACAACGAATGGTATCCATAAGCATCCTAATTAACCAATTTCTACTCTTCTGCCTTCTTTCCTATAGCCTCAAGTTTGAAATTAGTAAAACCCCATATAGGATTAAAAGAAAAAGATCAACATCTTTCTCACAATGTTAGGTTAAGAAAAAAATTCGAAGCCCAACAGTAAAAATTCCATTAGGGTGAAGAGTGAAAAATTGGTTAGTAGAGAATTTCATAAAGTTCATAGTATCAGCAGCCATGAAAATCAAAAGCACTTCCCCAACTCTTGTAAAGATCATAAAAGTAAAAGCAATATTTCCATAAGCTTCAGAATTAAGTGTCCTGGTAAATGATGAAGCATTGTGTGAAGAAATACTTTGTTTTATTACACATTTCACAATGAAATGTACAAGGAATTTATAGCAAAAGACAAAAAGCTAATCTAGGAAGTAAATTGTTACATTCCTATTATAACTGATCTAATTCTTAATAGCTTTGATCCTAACCTAATATAGAAGATAGTCTTTAATGAGAATAATCCTATTTCCTATTTTACAATGTTTTACACTTCAACACTCCCCCTCAAGCTGGAGTGTATAAGTCATATGCACCAAGCTTGTTACAAACAAAATCAACACGAGAATCCTTGAGAGACCTAGTTAGGATGTCTGCTAACTGGTCGTTGGAACTGACATAACTAGTTGCAATACACCCTGATAGAACTTTCTCTCGAAGAAAGTGACAATCAATTTCTATGTGTTTAGTCCTCTCATGAAACACTGGATTTGAAGCAATATGAAGGGTAGCCTGATTATCGCAGAGTAACTTTATTTGTGATACTTCGACAAATCTCAACTCTTGAATTAGTTGTTTTAACCAAACAAGCTCACCAGTGGCTAAAGCCATAACACGATACTCTACTTCAGCACTTGACCTTGCAACAACCGCTTGTTTATTACTTTTCCATGAAACTAGGTTTTCTCCAACAAGAACACAAAAACCTAAGGTAAAACGTCTATTAGATGGAGAACCTGCCCAATCAGCATCTGAATATCCAACAATATGTGAATGGCCCTTATTTTTATACATTAAGCCTCTACCAGGTGCTCCCTTGATATACCTTAAAATCCAGACAACTACATCCCAATGACTATCTCATGGAGTTTGAAGGAACTGAATTACAACACTGATAAAAAAGGAAATATCAGGTCGTGTGATAGTAAGATAGTTAAGTTTTCCAATAAGTCTTTGATACCTTCCAGGATCTGCAAGAGGCTCCCCCTGTCCAGGTGAAAGTTTTAAATTAGGATCTATAGGAGAGTTTATTGGTCTGCAATCTGACATCCGTGTTTCCTCTAGAATATCCAATACATACTTCCTCTGAGAAATAACAATACCAGATTTGGACTGAGCGACTTCTATGCCAAGAAAGTATTTGAGTAGCCCTAAGTCTTTCATCTGAAAGTGTATGAACAAGAGTTGCTTTAACTGTCTAATATCATCTTGATCACTTCCTATAATAACAATATAGACAACCAGATAGATACATTGCCCTAAAGATGTATGTCTATAGAAAACAGAGTGATCAGACTCACATCGAATCATACCAAACTCTTGGATAACTGTACTAAATCGTCCAAACCAAGCACGAGGAAACTGTTTTAGGCCATATAGAGAACGACGAAGTTTACATACCAAACCAGACTCCCCCTGAGCAACAAAACCAGGAGGTTGCTCCATATAAATATCTTCCTGAAGTTCACCATGAAGAAAAGCACTCTTAATATCCAATTGATGTATAGGCCAGTGTCGAATGACAGCCATAGCAAAGAACAACTGGACGGAAGACATCTTAGCAATAGGAGAAAAAGTGTCAAAATAATATGTCCCATAGATCTGAGTGTATCTCTTAGCCACCAAACGGGCTTTCAGCCGATCAACCTTACCATCTGGACTAACCTTTACAATGTAAATCCATCAACAACCAACAATCGAATGGCCCGGAGGTAAGGAAACTAACTCCCAAGTATGATTATGATGCAAAGTAGACATTTCTTCAACCATTGCCTGACGCCACCGGGGGTGAGAAAGTGCCTCATGAACAGTGCAAGGAACAGAAACAGAAGAAATGGTGGATACAAAGGAATAATATAAATGATATAAATGATGATAACTCAAAAAATTGTAGATGGGATGAGGATTGTGTGTAATCACATACCTTTACGAATAGCAATGGGAAACTGATCAGCTTGAGACAAGACCGTGGCATTGGATGAATCGAGCACAGGACCTTCAGTGATAGGGGTCTCAGGAACAGCAGCAGGAACATTAGGATCACCTGTGAAAGGTACAAGACTATTGTTGACAGGAAGAGTGGTATTAGTAGTAGACTGAGGTACCGAAACAAATGAATGTGGGAAAGCAATGTATGGAATTGGTAGGACATCTACTATTGAATCAGACTCTAATGTAGGATGAGGAAAAAATGGAGAAGACTCAAAGAACGTAACATCAGCAGAGATGAAATAGCGATGTGTGGCGAGAGAATAACACTTGTAGCCCTTCTGAAGACGTGAATACCCTAAGAAAATACACTTCGTAGACTTGGCTGACAGTTTATCCTGACCAAGAGAGAAAAGTGAACAAAACAGGTGCTTCCAAAGACACGTGGGGGAAGAGAAAATAATTGATGATCAGGGAATAATATGGAGTGTGGGACCTAGTCTTGTAAGACAGAAAAAGGCATGCGATTTATTAAGTAACAAGCGGTTGGAATAGCGTCAGCCCAAAAATGGAAAGGGACATGGCTATGTAAAAGAAGAGTGCGAGCAGTTTCAATAAGGTGTCTATTTTTACGCTTGACAATGCCATTCTGTTGGGGACTATAAGCACAAGAAGACTGATGTAGAATTCCCTGAGATGACATGAATTTAGTAAAGGAATTAGAGAAATATTCTCGAGCATTATCACTCCGTAATATACGAATGGTAGTATTATGTTGAGTCTTAATTTTAGCACAAAATGATAAAAATATGGAAAATAATTCAGAACGAGATCGCATAAGAAATAACCAAGTGCAACGGGAATAGTCATAAATAAAGGTAACAAAATATTAAATCCTAAATTAGAGGTAACACGACAAGGACCCCACACATCTGAATGCACTAACTCAAAGGGGGACGCAGCTCGTTTATTGACACGCTTTGGAAAAGAACTACGAGTATGCTTTCCAAGTTGACATGACTTATAACTCAAGGACGATAATTTTGATAGACCTGGGATCATTTTTTGAAGTTTGGAAAGACTAGGATGGCCCAAACGATTATGAAGGAGATCCGGAGACTCAGAGACAGTGCATGCTGTAGAGGGGATATGGAGATGATAGACACCGTGTGACTCACGTCCTGTGCCAATCATCCGTCCCGTGTCGTGGTCCTGTATAACAACAAAGTCAGTATCAAAACGAATAGAGAAATTTAAAGAGCGTGTAAGTTTACTGACAGACACGAGATTAAAGAGACAGTAGGGAATATAAAGCACAAAGTTTAATTCTAAGGAAGGGAAGGGTTTTGCACAACCAATAGCTTGAACATCGGCTTTAGACCCATTAGCTAAAGTAACAGGGGGTAAAGATGCAGTATTTGTAATCTGAGTAAGTAAACGAGGGTTACCAATAATATAATCTGAGGCACCTGAATCCAAGACCCAAGGTCCTAGAGCAAAAGACTGAGTAAGGCAGGCAACTAAATTACCTGTTTGAGCGACGGAGGCAATGGATGAAGAAGACTACTTACTGGCCTGATACTGTAAGTATTCATCATAATCAGTACCTGTGAGAGTTAAGAAGGGTTGAACCTGCACTGTAGAGGACTCAGAATGAAGATCAGAGTGATCAGCCTGAGCAATATTAGCAGCCCGGGTAGGTCGACCATGTAACTTAAAACATTTCTTTCTGATATGCCCCCACCGATGATAGTAACTACACTTGGGTCGATTTCCTCTACCACCTTGATCGCCCTGTTCTCTTTTAGTAAAAGTGTGGGACTAAGAAACAAGAACCGAAGAGTCACCAGGGGAATGCACTGTAGTAGGGGAGGAAACACGAAGTAATCGGGCAAACACTTCATCAAGAGAAGGCACAGTAGATCCAGAAAGGATTTGATCTCGAACAGGTGTAAGATCTGGACCTAGAGTTGCAAGTGTCAGGACCATAAAAAACTTGTCCCGTTGAGCCAAATCTTCTGCCGTGGATTTACCAATTGGTAACAGCAAATTGAATTCTATCTTAAGGAAGGCCATCTTACCAAGGAAGTCCGACATATTCATATCCTCTTGTTTGAGATTAACTAAGTTGGACATAACAGAATATAAATGTTGAATGTCATTTGTATAGAGAAGTTTAGCCTGACTTCAAATATCAACACAAGAGTAGTAAGATTTGTAAATAGGGTGAAGGGGGGATCAATAGTTTGCCATAACATATTACACAAAAGAGCACTAATTTTAGTCCAGGAAGACTTATCTGATGTAATATCGACAACCTTGGTGGTCAAGTGATCCTTCAGACCTTGACCTATACACCATAATTCGACAGAGGTGGCCTAGGATGAATAATTAGCAGTCCCAATTAATCTCTTAGTGGTGATGGGAGGGAGAGATAAAAAAGAAAAACCAATTGGATGTGACTGAGAGGCTGATTTAGGGGGATCCATGAAGAAGATCAAAGTGTCTTGAAGCTGATAGAAAAATAGAAGCTCACGGTCGCTAGAAAAACAGAACGCTCGCCCGAAAAACATTTAAGGTCTAACTGATGTACTCATGTGTCTTTAAGCTTCTGAGGTTCATTTTCCTAAGGCCATTCAAAATATTTAATCAGCATAAGAAAACTGTCATCATAAGTGCTTCCAGTATATAAGGCTTAAGAATTATGTTTATCTCAACTATTCATATTCTGCCAATTAGACGATATAGAAATCACGATATTTTAGAAAGTGGTTTTGGTGCTCTCTATGTTGATTGGGAAGAAGGTTGAGCTGTGCATTTAATTCATATCGTAACAATTATATGACCAAATAAGCAACTAAAGCTTATGATCTCAAAGAAGAAAATCAAGTTTGACTAAATCAACGTATTCTACAACAAAACTAATTATGCTCTGCTAGCTAGCTGGAAAAATTCAGCAAAATAAGAATTAATATACAATAAATTATAGTTTCTGAATTTTCTCAGCAACCAAACACAAATTCATACGATAATGAACCAGTCACACAATCTAAGCAACAGTTGATGAAAATTATGAAAATGCAAATTATACAAATTAGTTACATAATCTAAAAACAAAATGACAAATGTCATAAAAGAACACAAGACATTACCATATAAAGCTGCCTCCGACTCCGGGCCAAGGCACAGGAAGAGAGTTTGTCGGCGATATGTGAGACAAACTTGGCAAAAATATCAACATCGCTTGAGGTGCATAGAGTGGTAATTACATTGATAATTTGGCACGCAATAGGTATTTCTCAATTGTGTGAAAGCTAATTATTGTTTCAAGTAATGAGGAACAGAATTGAAATGTACCTAGAATAAAAAAAAAATTTAGATATATTTTTCAAACAATAATTCTGTTCTCTATAATTTTTAATTTAATGGAAATTGCATAAGTTTCAGTACATGTGAACTGTGTAACGCCCCGCTTGAGGTACGTAGTTGAGATTTGATGAATGGTTTGAATGTTTATTGATTTACCCTCATTTGAGTCTAGATGCTGTTAATATTGCTTGGTTTACCCTTAGTTGAAAGGGTGTATTGGTTTGGTTGAGTGATTGCCCTGAAAATTTGTAAGACTTGACGAAATCTTGTTGTTACAGTCTTCGCCAAGGCGAAGAAGAAGCTTCGCCATGGTGACAAAGTGCTACATTTCCGTGTAGCTGCTATGAGTTTTCGCCGGGGCGAAGAAATAGCTTCGCCGCAGCGAAGACTCGGATGAATTTTTCCCTTGAGATTTAGAGAATTTTTCCTTTTGGGACTCATTGACCATTCTACCCCTAATTAGCATAAAAAGTGGGGAGTGAAATGCAAGGAAATTGCATGGAGAATAGTTTGAATGGGGTTGTTTTTGCAAAGAATGAAAGGTCTTAGGTGGAATTTCAAAGAAGGAGCAAGGGTATATTGGGAAAGAGTGGTGAAAATATGAGATATTAAGGGTTTAGTTTTAGAAACCCTTTCATTTGCTTCTTCACCACCGCCTCTTTCATCCTTCAATTCTCTCAATTTTCATTCAATTTTTCAGGATCTTTGAGGCTTTTGACTAGAAATTGTTACAAGTTGATCCTAAGCACTAAAAGGTGGAATCCTTACTCTAGATGTAAGTTTTATTGTTGAAGAGTAGGATCCTTATGAGTTTGTATTCAAGGTTTAGAGGAAGTATCAAGCCTTCAAGAGTAAGAGCTTAAGTGGTTTCTCATTGAGCTAGGTAAGTAAATCCCCTAAGTTTGTATTTGTATGATTGATTATGTGTAGAGATTTATATTGCTTAATGCTTGAATTTCTATGTTTGAATGAGTTGATGAATGCATGTAATGCCTCCATTCTCATAAAAACATCATAGCAAAATACATGTAAAAATATATGAAAGTTGGGCCCAAAGTTTTCTTTTATTAACATATGTATTATTTATACAATATATACAAGATTTGTATCATATCAAAACTATCAAAATAGGTGACAGTGTAGCCATTTCTCTTCGTGTGCCGATGTCCATCCGACTGTGTCCTCATCTAGAACCTGCAAAAACATAGGGAACAACTGGATGAGCACAAAACAATGCCAGTAAGTAAACCCATTTACTCAAATATCCCCGTAACTCTCTCTCTAATTCTTTCCCTATCATTTTTATTGACTCTTCTCTCTACAACTCTCTATTTTCTCTTTCTCATAACTCTTTCTACTAACTCTCTTTCTAGTAAGTCACGGCCCATCTGACCGAGGCACGGTTGGGACTCGCTCCCACTCCCTGTGACTTCTACTCATTCTAGCCGATCGGACTTGGTTATGCATGATTCGAACCTTGGCCATGTGAGTGCTAGAATCTCTCGGTAAACTCGGGTATAACCCTCATCTGCATTACTCACGGGCTACACCACTTCTCTCTCTGATACTCTTGCGCTCTCTCTATGCGGCGTACATGCGGGAACACTCTACCCGTACTCACAGGTTCCCCATCACACAACCTACTCTATTCTCTTATTAAGCACTACTCTAGCTTTTACTCTATAGTGCTCATTCTCTCTTTCTCTTACTCTTAGAGTAGTCAAACTCAAAAGTCTCTACCTTTCTCTACCCTCTTTTCTAGTGCATAAATAAACATAGTTAATGCACATATGACTCATCTCATTAATGCATTTATGAAATGCAACTATAACATGTACAACAATTAAGGCTTTCACTCTTACTTATGCTTCTCTTAGCATTTCATCGTACAACTCATGTGCTAAACTCATCAACTCATGTGCATAAAAACTACTCTAACTAAACTTTTCTCTTTTCTTTATCAACCAAATGGAGAAAACTCCTCATAAACTCTAAATTTCCTATAAGAAAAACACTTCCATAGCTTGCTCAAACTTCCTTCAACTTCTATCAAACTCAACCCAACTCAAGCAAATAAAACGCTTCTCATACTCATTTTGTGTATCACTCAATCATAACTACTAATCTCACTCAACAATTTAATGAATACACATATATATAACTCTACTCAAAAGAGTTCTTAAATCTCAACTTAGGTTGAATTTACTTACCTTATAGGAAAAAGCTTCTTAACACTTCTTCTTTCCTTTGGGAGCTTGCCTTTTCTCTACAACTTAACCACAACCACAACATGAGACTCTATCAAACATAATAAAACTCTCATCTAAAGCAAGAATCCTTACCTTAGGATGCTTTAGATTAAAACCCTACTAAAAGTTCTCAAAAGGCTCTTGGAAATCCTTGGAAGATTGAAGGAATTTGAGAGAATTTGGAAAATGAAGGAGGCGGTGGAATGGGAAAATGAAGAGTTTCAAAGACTAAACCCCCTTAAATATCTCTTAACAACTCATTCTTCCCATTTTGCCCTTGCTCTTCTTGGAAATTCCATCCATATCCTTTGATTCCTTACAAACACACCCCCATACTAACATATTCTCCATGAAATTTCCTTACATTTTACTCCCCACTTTTCCTGCTAATTAGGGGTAAAATGGTCAAATAGTACCCAAGGGAAAAAATATCTAAAACTTAATAAACTTTTCAACCGGCACGTCGCTGCGGCAAGAATCTCCTTCGCCGCGGCCAAAGTATCCTTCACCCACGGCAAGCCCTGTAACATCAAAACCTTCTAACTTTGACTAAATCCAAGGCAAAAACTCAACATTTCAATACAACCTAAGACCAACCAACCACTATTCACAAAAACCGACTCAATTAAGAGCGAAGAAGAAAACATTACAACGTACCTCAAGGGGCATTACAATGCATAATGAGTTCAATGTTGAGGTATGAGAGAATTTCCACCATGAGTAGGGTGGATTGTGTTGATAATTTTAGTAGAAGTATGGAGAGAATTAGAAAATTTGGAGAGGAATATTTGAAGTGTGTTTTCTTTGTAGGATGTGTGATGTTTAAAGGAGTTGAACTCCTATTTGGATGATTAGAAAGAAATATCATTACAATTAGAATAGAGTTTATGTATGCACACATATTATTTGATGAAATGTCTAAAAGAAGCATGAGTAGAAGTAGAGAACCTTACTTTATGCAACATAGAATATTTGCATGTCATGAATGCATATAAGAAGATTTTCGGCATGAGCCATCCATATGCATATGTTTAATTGAGTAACACATGGAAGAAAATATGAGAAATGAAGACACACTCTATGAATAGAGATAAAGAAAAAACAATTCTCTTGAATAAAGAGAAAGAAAGAACTAGCACTAGAAGAAAAATGATTATTAAGTGTTGCAGAAAAGAAAAGAAAATAGGTCGTGCGATGGGGAACCCGTGAGTGTAGAGTTACCGCATGTAAACCCCATGAGAGAGAAGCGTCTCCGCCTGAGAGCGGAATGAGAATGAGAAACAGAATTTGTATAGCCATGAAAAACATGCGGATGAGGGCTATACACGAGAGAGAGTACACTCACATGACCAAGGGTTTCGAATCCATGCATCGACCAAGACCGGCAAAGATAAGAAAAAGAAAGAAAATGCATTGTTATGCTTTAGTGTCCCATCCATGCTGGTTATGATATTCTCCATGGTGATGAGAATAGAAAGAAAGAAAAGAATGGTAAGAACTAGAAGTAGAGAAAGAACAAGAGTGATTGAACTAGAGAGAGTAACAAAAGTACGAACAGATTTGTACAGGGATATAGATAGAGATTTACTTACTAGCATCTTTGTGCTCACCCCATTGTTTTCTCTGTTTTTCAGGACATAGGTGAGGACGTGGTCGGATGGACGTCGGCAAGCAGGGAGACTTGACTGCATGTCCACTGTCTTTTTGAGAGTCTTTTGAACAAATATGTTGTACTATGTAAAATGTATTTATTAAGTAAAGAAAATTTTGGACCCAACCGATTTGATAAAGTACTTGTCTTTTATTGATCATATTTTATGAATATGATTAGAAAGAAGTTGTTACAAACTGCATTAGCATGTTCCCATGACAATACAAATGATTTTAAACAGTATCCACTTTTTCGATATTTCAAATTTCTTTTTATTTGATTCTAAATTTTCTAGTACCATGAAGTTCTTTAAATTCTAGTCTCATCACACAGGATAACAAACTTGGTCAAAATTGACATTTTTTGTTCTATTAAAGTTATAGCTGTACAGACGGTTTGAAAAGTTGTTGATATGGGCACGTGGCTTAAGGACTCGTGAGTTATTTTCGCTAATTGTCCTTATTTTTGCCTATGTTTTCCATACTATCTTGTTGTTTTTATTGATGCAGCACATCGATAAGATATTGGCACTGATGAGGCTACGACAGACTATGGTGGATCTATGTATCCGACTGTGCCATCACCGATGTGCGTTTGGCCAAACGCTTGTTTCGAAATATCGTACTTAATTAAAAATGTCGTTGCGATAGGTGCAGCAAAGGAGCAGCGAAGCAAAAAAGATTGGCCCTAGAACAGTTGGACTCATCCCTGATGATTTTAAGTTTGATGACAGGATTACGCAGTACTTACGGGGGGAAAAGCCCAAATATGGCCATGGTTGGGCCGATGTTAAAGAGTTCTACTGCATCATCCTCGTCAAACAGATACCTGGATCAGTCGTCGCGCATCTAGGGGAGGATTGCTGAAGATCCTTGACTGCAACCCAACTATTTGTCGAGACAAGCAGTTGAGTCGAGTTGGAGCCACTATCGCGTTGTTCACATGGCTGTTGCGTGACAGCGGGATGTTTGCGCACTTGGGTGATCAAGTACTAACTGGAAAGTGGCCACTTAAGTGCTCCACCGTCCCAATAAATGAGTCAGGTAAATTTTGTATAAAACTAACTATACATAATACAAGTTTTATAAGTTTATTTTAATGCTAATGACTTCTTCCTATTGTAGTGCTGAATGTGGGGCATGCCCTTAAATTTATTCAGTTCGACATGACTAACACCCGATGGACGGCTGAATGACGAAACAATGAGAGACTATCAAGAGCATTGGGCTATCGACTGCTTCCATGGGCAGATGGATCCGTTTTGAGTGACCAGAACCCAATCAAAAGGTATGAAAGTTAGACTTTGAATTTTGTAGTTTATGTGATATTGTGTTGATACTTGGGTTGTGTGCTAATGCTGTAGGTGTCATGCTTATATGGAGCTTTACCAAAAGAGACGGACTGAGTGAACTTCTCACCTACCCACTCTGTAACTTTTTACGTGTTTTTTTTAATTTACAAAAGTTGACGTTTGTGCAGGTGTGTCCAGATAATTTTGCAGGTTCTCGGCAAATAATGAAGGAAACTTCTCAAAAGCTGGTTGGCAAGATAGGCATCTACAATAAAGGCTGCTGGGAAGGCATGGTACCAAACAATGATCTCAGACAGGTTGCTAGCAACAGAATTTGAAAACTTCTCAAAGGTTGGTTGGCAAGAGGAGGCATCTGCAATAAAGGCATTGTGCAAAGGTGTTAGTGACATTAAACTCTTTGGCATCAAAAAGTAAATTAAAGGCAGTGTATAGGAAATTTCAAGTCCAGATCGTTGTGCATGGCCTTCTTTGCGGCAGCCAAAGTCTTGTGCTTGTAGAATCATTGTAAAGAATTCGATCCGACAGTTGGGAGATATTTTGTTTGTCCATATAAGATATATCATTAGCACTTGAATTTACTAGGTATGGTGTATCATTTGCTTCACCCAAGCTGGATAATGGTTTTTTTAGCGTTTTATTTCATTTTGTGTATCACTACAACGTGTGATGTACTGGTTGTGATTATTGATTCCCCACAGTGAGGCTAATGGTTAGTTTGTCCAAATATTTCGATATTTGCCGCATCCCATGCCTATTTTTTATTTTGTGTTCGATAAACAGGTTACATTATGTCTCTTATATTTGATTTGTGATTAATTAGATTGTATAAATTACTTAATTTTGCAATACAATTCTTTTCGATTGGGAGGGAATGATGTGTACAATGTTTCCCATCACAGTCATTTCGAAATTAATTAACTTAAAGACTGCATGGTACCAAACAATTACGTATATACGACCACTATATCCTTAAACGACCAAGACTTTCCAGAAATGATCGCTTAAGCGATCTCAGATACTTAAGCGACCAGATCTTTACGAAGCATCACTTAAGCGATACATAAGATCGCTTAAACGATTACCCATTTGGGCAGATGTTCCTTCTGCCTCAGAAAATATTGCTTAAGCGATCCCAATTGCTTAAGTAACAAAGACCCTTTAGGAAGAATCGCTTAAACGATACATAAGATCGCTTAAGTGATCATAGATCTGGGCGATATTCATTCTGCCTCAGACAAGATCGCTTAAGCGACAAAGAGTCTTTTACGAAAATCGCTTAAGCAATACAAATGGATCGCTTAGCGATCATAGATCTGGGCTTCTACCGCGGACTAGATCGCTTAACGCTTACCGATCGCTTAAGCGATCAGGAGTAAAAGCAAGAATCGCTTAAGCGATATAGACGGATCGCTTAAGCGACTGGAGTAAAAGCAAAAAATGGCTTAAGCGATATAGACGTATCTCTTAAGCGACTGTGTAAATACAGAGATCGCTCTATTTTCGGGTATATTTATTGTATTTTAGAGCATCGGTTAAGCAATTAACGTATGCTAAACATATAGGGTTTACGATTCGTTCAGTGGACCATGACCGTTATATATTATATTAACATATAGTTCTTTACGTCAGTATGAAACATAATAGGTGTAGAATGTTTAGTCTATGCTAAACATATGGGGTTTACGATTCATTCAGTGGATCATGACCGTTATTATATTTTATTAAACATATAGTTCTTTTACGTCAGTATGAAACATATGGTTTAGAATGTTTAGTCTATGCTAAACTATAGGATTTACGATTCGTTCAATGGACCATGACCGTTATTATATTTATAAGGTACCATGGAATCTTAGTAACATATGTTCTTCTTCTTTGTTCAACAAAAGAGTGCATTTGGTTGAATATTCCTATAAATATTATAAATCCTATTCCCAAAATATTCTTTGTTTAATTATTTAGGAAATATTAGTATTTTTTTAATTAATTTTAGACCCATTAAGTGAATTAATTTCATTAATACCGCCTGAAAAAATTTAAAAATTAACAAAAACACACCCCCACCCACCCAACTTCCCAGATTCCGGCTACCACGACAGCTACAAACGACCAAAAATGGCCAGTAATTCATAGATGTGCCTTTTCGGTTAGATCCCCCACTGTGGATCTAACCGAAAAGGCCACATCTGGCATTCATCGACTTTCAAAGAAGGGCCGACGTGACATCAACGACTGCCATCTTAGCATCGTTGACCGAACGACGGCCATATATGTGCCATCACAGCGACCAGAGTGTGACTTTTCGTCTATCGACGGCCAGATCTGGTCGTGATTAGGCCTTTTTCGGCTACATCTGTGGTCGATCTGGCAGGAATAGGCCATATCGACGCCCTATCCACCAGATCCACCGCTATGCATTGTAACACCCTTTCCCGATAAGATTCTGGTGGTGGTGGTCGGAATCTGGCACCTTGGGTTAAGTGGGGGTGTTTTGTTAAATTTTAAAATTTTCCTATCCATATTTGATATTATAAACTTAGGGGTCTAAAAGTAATAAAAATATAAACTAATATTTCTAAATAATTAAACAACAATTTTGGGAAATAAAAATATTCCCAAATATTTGCTTAAGCGATTTTGCCTAGGACTGATTGCTTACGCGATCTGAAATCACCTATGTTCCACTCAACGAATCGTAAATCCTTATGTTTAGCATAGACGTAAACATTCTGCACCTTTTAGTGTTTTATACTAACGTAAAAGAACTATATGTTTAATTAAATATAATGACGGTTATGGTCCACTGAACGAATCGTAAACCCATATGTTAAGAGTTCGAGTAAAAAATGGCTTCACATGTGATATGGATAACAAAAAGTGGTGAATGTTTTGAGCATTGATAAATATTAAACTCTTTTGAGATTCTCTCAGTCTGATTTTAAAAGAGTTTTATTTTAAGGAGTAAACGAAGTTGTAAAGACTAATCAATGGATTGTTTGTATAGATAGTTTTGTACAGTTACAGCTCCGTACGATTCTTTCAATAAAGAATTCTTATTGCCAACAACTAACAATTTTATGTACGAGTTGTAACTGTGCAAAACCATTTGCACAAAAATTTGTTTAATAGTCAAAGGAACTTCGTTTACACAGGGTCACTTAAGCGATTGTAGATATCGCTTAAACTGTTCTTTTTTTTTTTTTTTTCACTTGGTCGATTAAGCGATCATGTGATTGGCAGAATTAAATCTACCTAGGGTCATGATCGCTTAGCTCCGTGATATCGCTTAAGCAATTCTGTCTTTTTCACTTGGTCGATTAAGCGATCATAGATTGCTAACGATCATGTGATGGGCAGAATCAATATAGCCCTGGTGCACGATCGCTTACTCGACCAATTTGAAAAACCCTTGTGTTGCTTAGGCGATATACTTGGTCGCTTAAGCGATCATGGGCAATATATACTTTTCCAGCTTTTCTCCTGAATTTTGACAAACTAAAATTACCAACACATATTAATTCCTAATTTCTCCTCAATTTGACAACTAATTGCAAACTAAATCACTAACAATATTTAGGACTTTAACAAGAATACTAAATATAAGAATGATATATTAAAGGTAGCAATACAATTTAAACATCATAATTTAAAACAACACCATCACCTGTTGCCTTGGCAACTCCCTGAATTTTTATCTTTTTCAAACCTAAATTTCTAGATTGCATGTGATTACTTTTTGGCAACTACTTCTCGTAGCCAGGTTGATTGCAATTTGAGCACTTATTTATCTTCTAGGGAACCTTAGAGGCTGATGGAATACCTTAACTCTTTTTCTCCCCTTTGCTGTCTTCTTGAATGGCGGATGATGATAATGTCAGCCAACTCTGGCAGCATTACCCACTGCTCTTCTGGAGGCACTGGATATTTGTTTTTGAATAGCTAGCATGTAGTGATCTGCCATATAAGATGGGAGCAAGTTCCATGTATTCTTGAACCAAAATCTGCTTCCGTTGGTGTTTCAGTACTGCTAGTGCATAGGACAAGTAAACATTAATGTCAAGCACTTTACAGCTGCAAGTTTTACTAACAAGGTTAACCGGAGCATCCGGCCATAGCCGTGCACAGTGAACTCTGAGCATTAAAGGATAGGCAAACAGTGCATTTGACAATTTCATACGTTCTCGCATAATTTTTTAGCCAACGGAACAAGGGTTGTAATAAAATTATCTGACTCCGTACGACGCTCATGGAACCACCGTGACAATGTCCTTTGGATTGCATCAAAAAGTGCACCTATTGGAAACCTCTTTCCTATTAACAATTTTGAATTTATAGACTCTGCTATATTCATGGTTATGACATCAACCTTCTTCTAAAAATAGCTCTACTCCATCGCTCGAAACCAACATCATGCTCAAGATACTTAGCAACTCTATTATCCTTGATTCGGATTTGCTGGAAGTGCTCCTCGAACTCATCAACCCGATAAGCTTTTGCTGCCATGTAGTATGTCTGAAAGTGGCCAGCACACTTAAACTTTTGTTTTATATTATCACCAAGGTGCCTCATACAGAATCCGTGATGTGCTTAACGGTAAATAGTGGCAATCCCCTTCTTTATAGAGTTGTGCCTATCGAATATTATGCACAACTCGTCACTGTCAGGCACTATCATACGTAATTGTTGAAAAAACCAAGTCAACGACTTGTCATTCTCAGAGTCAACCACACACCATGCAACAGGATATGTATGATTCTCGCTGTCCTGTGCAATGGCCACCAACAATGTACCTCCATACTTTCCCATCAGAAAGCAACCATCAATAGCCAACACCTTTCTCATGTTTACAAAACCCCTTATAGCAGAACCGTAAGCAATAAAAAAATAGTTAAACATCATATTCCTGTCTCACTTCAAAGCTGTCTTGCTACCTTGGTTTGTCAACTCAAGCATATAACGGTAAGCTTCTAATACTGCGTACCCGTGCTCTGGTGTGCCCTTACAAAATCTTGTGCATGTTGTCTCCCTTTCTAGCATTTCCAATAACTAACAGCACATCCAAACTCTATGCACACAAGTCTCTGAATGTCTTTAGGATTTGGACCTTTCCCTTCAACGAACCAACTTTTCACAAACTGTCCAATAACATCAGCGAATGCTTGTCAATGCTCACCTGAAATATGTCCCAAACCACATGTGTGCTCACGGGTATCTGTGCTAAGAATAAATTTTTCCGACTCCACCAACCTTCTACAATAAACACGCCACTTGCACTTTCGGTCACGACATGCAACCGTCACAACCAATGAATTTGACTTTTTGGTGATGAACTCAAAATTACCTCTCACGGCAACAAGTTTAAGCTTCCTCACCACTTCCTCTTTGTTGTCAAATAAATACCCTATGCGCAACTCCAATCCATCCGTAAAAACATGAGCTGATTCACTACTACCTCCAATTGCCCCCTCTAAACCTGCATAAATGACCATAGTGTTCTCTTCCTCACAATCTACGCCNAAAAGTTGGGCCCAAAGTTTTCTTTTATTGAACATATGTATTATTTATACAAATATATACAAGATTTGTATCATATGCAAAACTATCAAAATAGGGTGGACAGTGTAGCCATTTCTCTTCGTGTGCCGATGTCCATCCGACTGTGTCCTCATCTAGAACCTGCAAAAACATAGGGAACAACTGGATGAGCACAAAACAATGCTCAGTAAGTAAACCCATTTACTCAAATATCCCCGTAACTCTCTCTCTAATTCTTTCCCTATCATTTTTATTGACTCTTTCTCTTCTACAACTCTCTATTTTCTCTTTCTCATAACTCTTTTCTACTAACTCTCTTTCTAGTAAGTCAAGGCCCAAACTGACCGGAGGCACGGATGGGACTCGCTCCCACTCCCTGTGACTTCTACTCATTCTAGCCGATCGGACTTGGTTATGCATGGATTCGGAACCTTTGGCCATGTGAGTGCATAGAATCTCTCGGGTAAACTCGGGTATAACCCTCATCTGCATGTACTCTACGGGCTACACCACTTCTCTCTCTGATACTCTTGTCGCTCTCTCTATGCGGCGTACATGCGGGAACACTCTACCCGTACTCACAGGTTCCCCATCACACAACCTACTCTATTCTCTTATTAAGCACTACTCTAGCTTAACTCTATAGTGCTCATTCTCTCTTTCTCTTTACTCTTAGAGTAGTCTAAACTCAAAAGTCTCTACTCTTTCTCTACCCTCTTTTCTAGTGCATAAATAAAACATAGTTAATGCACATAAATGACTCATACTCATTAATGCATTTATGAAATGCAACTATAACATGTAGCAACAATTAAGGCTTTCTACTCTTACTTATGCTTCTCTTAAGCATTTCATCGTACAACTCATGTGCATAAACTCATACAACTCATGTGCATAAAAACTACTCTAACTATAACTTTTCTCTTTTCTTTAATCAACCAAATGGGAGAAAACTCCCTCATAAACTCTAAATTTCCTATCAAAAGAAAAACACTTCCATAAGCTTGCTCAAAACTTCCTTCAACTTCTATCAAACTCAACCCAACATCAAGCAAATAAAACGCTTCTCATAACTCAATTTATGTGTATCACTCAATCATAACTACTAATCTCACTCAACAATTTAATGAATACACATATATATAACTCTACTCAAAAGAGTTCTTAAATCTCAACTTAGGTTGAATTTACTTACCTTATAGGGAAAAAGCTTCTTTAACACTTCTTCTTTCCTTTGGGAGCTTGCCTNAAAAAATAAGGCTATTTAGTTAACATTTACAAGCTACATAGCCTTTTAATTAAATTTTAACTCCAAATGTCTTTTTAATAAACTCCCCCAAGTCAGAAAGTGAAAGTTGTTTTGAAAGCGTGATAAGGTTTTGATTGGTTTTGGTCGCCTCAAAATAAGAATTACATTGCATAGAATTGGGCTGGAAAAATTGTTTTGAAAGCGTGGTAAGAGAGGATGTTCTTGCAGCCTCAACAATTGTATTTTAATGTATATGCTTAATTTGCAAGCTTAATTATTTAATTGGACTTCGGCCCCTTTATGTCCAACCCATAATCATTCTGGGCTCACCATGACTCCATCCATTTTCAACAACGATTGGCCCTTCAAGACATTGCAGCCTCATCTGATCTTGACAGTCTAGCCCCTCCTCTACATTTTCTTAAAGAAAAGAGAAGCCCAACTCCTTTCCAAATTTTTCAAGCAAGCTAATTGGTTTACAAATATATACAGTATGTTGTAATTTTGAGATTATTTTGTTCCCTTTTAATGTCTTCATGAGGGTAAAACTAACCCAATTCTTCAAAAAAGCAAGATTCAAAGAGACAAATGGAACAAAATATGATATTACTTAAATTTTTGAGTTAAAAAGATGTTGACCCCCAAGGTTTATTGTTTTAGCCACTGTTTTGAAAACTGTACCAAGCCGGTCCATTGATCAGTGCCCTATACGGTCCGCGTTACCATTTTAAACTATTCACAAAATCTCTAACTTGATCACCGGTGAATAAGAGGCTATCAATTGCCAAGGTTAGAAGGTTTTTGTAAAGTGAAGGCCAGTGGTTCACGTGGTGGTGTTAGGTTAAATAGTACGCCCGAATTTTGTCAAAAAAATCAACCCAATCATGACGATGTTTGCAAGTCATGGCCGGCGAACAAGGGCTACCAAATTTAGGAGTTAAAGGAGTTTTGTAAAGTGGAGGACGATGCTTCAGGTGATAGTGTCAAATTGAATTTTAACCATCGAAATTTTGTCNGAATTTTAATTCATTGTGTGATTTGTTTTCTTCCTTTTAAAAGTAATTATATTGTCATTTTCTTCGAACACATGGTTAAGGGATGTTCTTGTTTGTCGTTAAGTGTAATAGCATCTCATCATTAAATGTTTTTAAAGTGAATGATTTGGAATTTGTGTTCATTTTTGTGATTTTGTGAAAATATTTTACCTTGTTAGAGTTGGTGAACTCTATTTATCGTTAGATACCCATTCTTTTAAAGTGCAGCGGAAGATTTTACCAAGTTGATTAAAGGTTACCAAGTTAAGTGTGAATCAACAACCATAAGCTGTGAACATAAAGCACACAAGCATATACATGGTTTGACTAAAACCACTCTTAACCTACATCCATGGGATCTTGTCCAGAGTGAAACTAATCCACTATAACAACAAACATTACAAGATATCACTCAGAGTTAATTTTAGTTGCGGCAAAGAGAACTCCCTGTTCTGCATTACACTAAACACCACCCTCTATCTCTAATGCTTCATCACTTCTAGGATCACTTCACACTGGGAACACTCTCGAAGAATGCTTGAACTCCACTCAAGCTTCACACGTTGAAGCCACGCTCCAGCATCAACAATGGAACCAAGTTCTAGCTTGTAACGCCCCACTTGAGGTACGTTGCTAATGTTTCTTTCTTCGCTCTTAATTGAGTCGGTTTTTTTGTGAATAGTGGTTGGTTGGTCTTAGGTTGTATTGAAATGTTGAGTTTTGCCTTGGATTTAGTCAAAGTTAGAAGGTTTTTGATGTTTCAGGGCTCACTAGGGTGAAGGATACTTGTCGCCGCGGCGAAGAGGTGTTGAAGCCACGGGGGAAGCTGCTGGACAGTTTCGCCACGGCGAAGGAAGATTCTTCACCGTGGCGACGTGCCGGTTGAAAAGTTTATTAAGTTTTAGATATTTTTCCCTTGGGTACTATTTGACCATTTTACCCCTAATTAGTAGGAAAAGTGGGGAGTAAAATGTAAGGAAATTTCATGGAGAATATGTTAGTATGGGGGGTGTGTTTGTAAGGAATCAAAGGATATGGATGGAATTTCCATGAAAGAGCAAGGACAAAATGGAAAGAAATAGTTGTTAAGAGATATTTAAAGGGGTTTAGTCTTTGAGAACTCTTCATTTTCCCATTCCACCACCTCCTTCATTCTCCAAATTCTCTCAAATTCCTTCAATCTTCCAAGGATTTCCAAGAGCCTCTTTGTGTAACTTTTAGTAGGGTTTTATTCTAAAGCATCCTAAGGTAAGGATTCTTGCTTTAGATGAGAGTTTTATTATGTTTTGATTAGAGTCCCATGTTGTTGTTGTTGTTGGTTAAAGTTGTAGAGAAAAGGCAAGCTCCCAAAGGAAACAAGAAGTGTTAAAGAAGCTATTTCCCCATAAGGTAAGTAAATTCAACCTAAGTTGAGATTTAAGAACTCTTTTGAGTAGAGTTATATATATATGTGTATTCATTAAATTGTTGAATGAGATTAGTAGTTATGATTGAGTGATACACATAAATTGAATTATGAGAAGTGTTTTATTTGCTTGATGTTGGGTTGAGCTTGATAGAAGTTGGAGGAAGTTTTGAGCAAGCTTATGAAAGTGTTTTTCTTTTGACAGGAAATTTAGAGTTTATGAGGGAGTTTTCTCCCATTTGGTTGATTAAAGAAAAGAGAAAAGTTAGAGTTAGAGTAGAGTTTTTATGCACATGAGTTGTATGATGAAATGCTCAAGAGAAGCATAAGTAAGAGTAGAAAGCCTTAATTGTTGCTACATGTCATAGTTGCATTTCATAAATGCATTAATGAGTATGAGTCATTTATGTGCATTAACTATGCTTTATTTATGCACTAGAAAAGAGAGTAGAGAAAGAGTAGAGACTTTTGAGTTTAGACTACTCTAAGAGTACAGAGAAAGAGAGAATGAGCACTATAGAGTAAAAGCTAGAGTAGTGCTTAATAANTATTTTACCTTGTTAGAGTTGGTGAACTCTATTTATCGTTAGATACCCATTCTTTTAAAGTGCAACAGAAGATTTTACCAAGTTGATTAAATGTTACCAAGTTAAGTGTGAATCAACAACCATAAGCTGTGAACATAAAGCACACAAGCATATACATGGTTCGACTAAAACCACTCTTAACCTACATCCATGGGATCTTGTCCAGAGTGAAACTAATCCACTATAACAACAAACATTACAAGATATCACTCAAAGTTAATTTTAGTTGAGGCAAAGAGAACTCCATGTTCTGCATTACACTAAACACCACCCTCTATCTCTAACGCTTCATCACTTCTAGGATCACTTCACACCAGGAACACTCTCGAAGAATGCTTGAGCTCCACTCAAGCTTCACACGCTGAAGCCACGCTCCAACATCAACAATGGAACCAAGTTCTAGCTGCCATTCAACAAAAATGAATGATGATGAATGTTTAGCACCAAAACATAAATAGAACCTATTAAGGAATAAACTCTTTGAAAATTTCATAGCACAAACAATATGAATAACCGGGTTTGCTTAACAAATGAGCAAGAATGAAGATGATATAGGTCAATTTCGTGCTCAATAATTCTTGCCAAGTCAGCAAACAAGGGCTGGCATATGTTGGTCCCAAAATGGAAAAGATTTCACCAATCTCTTAGGACCACAACCAAAACGGGAAAAAGCTTATTTTCCTAGACCACTTGAGGATTTTAGGACACCTGTAAGTGGTCCTCATGATAGCACAACAGATAGGAAAAAATATCTTAGCTGTTAAGTAAAAAAATGCAACTTGCGCAAAACTGATTCAGACATACGATGTTAGCACATAAATAAAGTGTGCACGAACTCAAAGTAAAATGCGAAATGAAATCTAACATATATATGTTTGACAAAAGTGTGCAAACACAAATCCACTATGCACACACATGAAATGAAAATGCAAAAGGCATAAGCCTGACATAGCTGTACACATGGAGGACAAAAAGAATTCCAACATTTTGTTGGACCACAAACATATCTTTCTCTTTCTTGTGAGACCACAAACAAAGCCTTACAACTTTTTGAGACCACATAAGGAAATTGTGACACCTGTAAAGTTAGCTCACACAAATATATCATGAATCAAAATTAGCTTGATGGGCAAGACAACTGGCAAAATGAGTTAGACAACAAATGTTAGCGTAGTAAAAGAAGTGTGCACATACTTGAAATAAAAATGTGAAATAAACTGCAACATGTATATGTTTGATATAAGTGTGCAAGCACATAACATATGTGCACACATGATAACATAAGTTTGACAAAAGAACATTAGCAATCTCACCCCTCGTCAAACTTATGAAAAAAGCCCCAAATTGATCAAAAGATCAATACATACTTGTTTCACAAAAACAACCAACATCACATAAAGAGAGACATAAATAAAACAACAATAAAGAGTGTCAAAAACACAACATGCAAATTAAAAATGACATTATGAAATTAGTTCATGAACAAAATGTTAGAGTAGGTGCCTAAAGCCAATCCATTTTGTAAATGTTGACTCTTGTAATAATGTTTATAATCAATAAAAGGCATTTCCTACATTATGTAATTCATATTTAATATATTTTATAATGTATGTCCTTAAAGATGGTAGAACCATGATGATGAAGGTATCTAGTGTTTCAAATCTTGATAGTGAGGATCCTATGAGCACATATAGTGGCCATTCTAGAAACGTCCACAGCCCCTGTATTATATTCTAACCAAGGACACAGATAGTATGGTAAGACTATCATTGTGTTGAACAACCCTGTTGAAAGATAGTGACTGAACTTACCTTTCAAGTTTGTTTGTTGACAACTTGGTGCAACACATGGGTGTTTGTCATGGGCAAGTTACAAACCCACCAAAGAATTCCACACAGATGGTAACCCCAATGTCTGTGGAATAAATCCTCTAACGGATGGTGGTGCATGTTATCCTTAGACTTGAGATCACTGGAGCGCCTTATGCTCCAATTGGTGTGGTTTGACACTAGCCCAATGTAGTTCTACTCAGAACTATCAGAATTGTAGTGATTAACTATATCGAGAAGTATATCGAGACTATGGTGGACCGACAGAGGATTTATCACTCCTGGGTACAGGAGAAATTATCTCGTTGAGTAATTCGGTAGATGGCAACAACATTAAATCTGTGGCCACAATGGGATTCAGTTGTAGCTCAATCCAATCTATATCAGTCGTTGGTCCAATAACCGAATATCAAGTTATCAAGATTGAATTGCCTCGGCCTTGATGATTTAATAAATGATGAAATGATTGAATTGCACGGTAACCATATCGTTGATAGGTAAGCTGTTTTGCTGAATCTGAATCTATCGGGTGGCCACGATGCCTTGCTAGAAGCCAATCTTGGTTTATGTTTAGTGAGACGATTGATTGTTGTCAATCGCGAGACTACTCACTGCCGATATGATGAGGAGCCTTTGGGTCACACACATAGAAGACAAATTAAGAATGGATAAGTAAGAGGGGCGTTTTTGTCATTTATGATGAAAGGGCATTTAGGTAATCTCACAGTGCAATTAAATTTGCTGAGGTTGTTGCCTATATTTAATTTCATATGGAAATTAAATTAGTGAGATTGTATATTTAAATATTTGGTTTATATATATATAATATGTATTATTTAATATTAATTTGATAATATGGAATTCAAATTTGAATTGAAATGCTTGGTATTTGGAATATTGCTAATCTAAATATGGAATAAGTAGATTGCTATTCCATATTAGATTAGATTTTTAGTGTGCACTATTTAAGTGCAACTAAAAATTAAGTGATACATTCGTTTTTACAAAATCAAAACCCTAGCCACCCTATCTCTCTCTTTCACACGTTTTTCCTCTCTAAAGGTAGAGAAGATAATTTTTTCAAAGAAAAAAATTCTGCTGCATTCCCATCCTTGGTCCTTGCAAGTTTGGCTAGCACATCGAACTACTAGGTGATCGACGTCCTGTCTTCATGTGGATATCGAGAGTTCACTCTTATCTTATAGTGATAGTGGTCGTATTGATTGAAGGAGCCTCCAAACGCTGGTATGAAATCTGGAAATTTTATATTCAATATCATTTCATATGCAAATAACGTAAATTGAGTATATGGATCTTGGGTTCACCGTTGTTGTTGGAGATATTTTTTTCCTTTCCGTGACGTAAACCCCATCAGCAACTTACACAAAATCAAAAATAAAAGTTCAGCAGAATAAAATTCAGTTCAGCATCATAAAAGGATATGACTCTCCCTTAGAGGGTCAATTAGAAACTAAAGTAACTTCATTAGTTCAACCAAAGAGGAACAACCAAAATAAGACCAAATATGCAGTAAAAAAATAGCTAGAGTACTACCAAGAAAGGAAGGAACAAATCACCACAAACACAGCAACTACACTCCACTCCTCCTCAACTTTACTCCCCCTCATAAGGTTTGAACCAAACCCTAATGGTGACTTGATCTACGAGTGGGAAGTATTCCTCTGCTTGTTTTCCTGCCAAAGATGACTTTTGAAGATCCATGAAGCAAATGGAGGAGAAAAATTGAAGAAACAAACAAGATTAGAGCAAAGAGTTGAGAGAAAAAAAAAAATCAGGCCCAGTGCAAAAAGGTTTTATTACAGACAAGAGGTGTGATAGCATGATAAAATTAAAAACCCCGAAAACGAGATTCACTTAAATAAGGACTCTACTCAAATAGATGTGTGGATTGCATGACAATGTAGGCACACAACAAGTAGACTCAACAAAGTGTATGAGCATTCAACAAGTGTGAGCACGCAGGAAGTAGACACAAAGAATACAAGTCATATAAAGAATGTTCGCACAATTTCCCATTGTGACAACACATACCCAAAAGCAACGGACTTTATTAGAAATGAAAATTTTAATGGGATGAATTCATGAGAAGTTTCACTTGATTTTATAAGATCAAGAAATATCAATATGTACATAGACAAGCAATGTATCCCTTTCTCAATCTTGAAAAGCACCCAAAACATAAGGACTAATCCAAACAAATTTGACAAACAAATAACACTTCCTAAATCAAAGTCAACAGAAGGATAGTCACAAAAGTTCATGTAGAGTGTGTGGTAGTGTTCTCAAGGAAGGCAGAGGGGGGGAGGGAGGATTAAATGACACATTGGTCAAGCAAGATCTTTACAAGAAAACTCCCCCTTCCCTCATGCCTTATAACATTTTTGTTCTTTTTCAGCATTTCAAGACAATGATTAGTCTTTTTCTATTTTGTTTTGACACAAAGGGAAAATAACTCTCAAAACATAACCAAGTGTACCTTTCACACTTGCAAGGAGGTAGCCCTCTTAATGGTAGATTCTCCAAAGCATAGGGGTCTCTACATTTCAGAAAATTACTCAAAAATGATTGTCACACTTTCAAGCAAGGTAGCTCTTCCACATGGTGACAAGCATAAAACAAACAAACTACTCAAGATAAGACAAGGTCATGCTACAATGAGAGTCAAACAATATGGACACATCCTAAAAGAGTTACCACATAAGCAAGAGAGAAACAAATAACAATGTGCTAGCACATATAAGAAATCTTGACAAAATAAAAGAAACAAAACTCCTTCATGATTTATTTAGCAAAACATAAACACCTGTTCAAGTTCAAGTTCAAGTTCAAGTAGTCCAATAGACTTTCGCAAGTAAACAAAGGAATTGTAGTCAAGTGCTTTTTGTAAATAAATCTGCAAACTAGGATTTTGTGCTGACATGTGCAACTGCAATGACTTTTTCTTCAACTAACTCTCTAATGAAGTGTTGTCTAATATCAATGTGTTTAGTCCTAGAATGTTGCACATGGTGGTTCTTAGAGATGTTAATTGCACTAGTGTTATCATAGAACACACTCACACATTCTTGGTCAATACCATAATCACATAACATTTTCTTTAACCACAAAACCTATGTGCAACAACTCCCTATGACAATATACCCAGCGTTGACAGTGGATAGAGAGATAGCATTTTGTTTCTTACTATACCATGTGACAAGATTGTTTCCAAGGTAGAAATAGCCAGTTGAAGTGCTTTTTTGATCATTAAGACTTTCTGCCCAATCAGCGCTATATCTAACCAAACAACTACTAGAATCAAATGAATAACATAAGCTAAAATTACTAGTACCTAAAATGTATTTGATAATCCTTTTCATAGCCGTCAGTTGTAACTCAATTGGATTGGCTTGAAATCTAGCACATATCCCAACACTAAAACACAAATTAGGTTAGCTAGTAGTCAAGTATAAGAGGCTTTCGATCATGCTTCGATACAATTTATTGTCTACCTTCTTACCATGTCCATCTTTGGGCAGCTTAAGGGTATAGCTCATGGGTGTCTAGCATGTTTTGCATTTTCTAGGCTAAACATCTTCAACATGTTTCTAGCATGTTTAGATTAGGAAACAAACATGCCATCTTTTAATTGTTTAATCTCCCTAGAAACATATTTAACTCTTTTACCATGCCCATTTCAAATTCCTTTTTCATCAAACAAATGAACTCAAGTGAATGTGTGTGAGAAGCTAAGCCAAACACAATATCATCAACATAGATCTGTGCAAACAGAATCTCACCATTAACATGCTTGATAAACAAAGTTTTATCTGAATTACCTCTCTTGTAATTATGCTCAAGGAGAATGGTTTTCAATCTCTCATATGAGGCCGGAGGGGCCTGTTTCAACCAATAAAGAGCCTTTTTCAATCTGTACACATGATCTAGCTTGTGTGGATCTTGAAAACCAACCGATTGTTCCTTATAAACTTCTTCTGATAGCATCCCATTCAAGAAAACACTTTTTATGTCCATTTGAAACAACTTGATCTTAAGGTAGCATGCAATAGCCATCAGCAAACGGATTGACTCAAGTCTGGCTATAGGAGCAAATGTTTCATTGAAGTTTATCCCTTCCACTTGAATGTATCCTTGAGCCATGAGTCTAGCTTTGTTCCTCACAACATTACCAAATTCATCGGTTGTGTTCTTGAAAATCCATTTGGTTTTGATGATGTTGATTCCTTCTAGCCTTGGCACTAAGGTCAAGGTCCGCATGCCATTCCTTTCAAATTGCTCAAGCTCTTCATGCATTGCTTCTATCCAACAATCATTCTCAAATGCTTGCTTGACATTTTTGACTCTACAAAGGACACATAACAAAGATAGTTAATCTTATTTTGTCTTCTCCTTCTATTAACCATTACCTTGTTTGGATCTCCAATCAGGGTTGATGGAGGATATGCCTTGTTAATCTAGGTAGGTGGATCTTTCCTTCTCGAAGTATTCCTCTTTCCAAAATTGTCAGTCAGATCAACAGTAAGCTTAATCCCATATTTGTGTAAAGAGGAACCCGAAATAGCTTCATCGTTCAGATGGTGTCTAGTTGCTTTAGCATCAGATAATGTGGGAACACTTGTGGAAGTTTTTGGTTCTTAAAACTCAAGAGTGTTAACACCATTTCCTTCCGTGGGCACACTTGGAGAAGATATTTCACTGATTTCCACTTCTTGTGAATATTTTGAAAAATCCTCTGCATCACTAAACATAACATTATAAGATTCTATAATGTGATCAGTACACATGTTATAGATCCTGAAAGCTCTACTATTTGAGGAGCATCCAAGAAAAACCCCTTCATCACTCTTGCATCAAACTTTCCCAAATTTTCTCTATCATTTAACACATAGCATTTGCATCCGAAAACATGGAAATAAGAGAGATTAGGTTTCTTGCCTTTCCATAACTTACAAGGAGTTTGATGAGTACCTTTTCTAAGAAACGCTCTGTTGGAAATGTGACAAGTTGTATTATGGCTTCAGCCAAAGTCTCTTGGGAAGTTTTTTCAAATTAAGCATCATCCTAGGCATTTCTTGAAGAACTCTATTTTCCTTTTCCACCACACCGTTTTCTTAGGGTTTCTTTAGGGAAAAAAATTTATGGGAGATACCCTGCATATCACAAAAATTGGCAAAGTCAGTGTTCTCAAATTCCTTCCCATGATCGCTCCAAATTCTCACAATCCTTTTAGCCATGTTACTCTTCTCAACTTGTAACCTTTTGACTAGTTTTTGAAAGCCATCAAAGGAATCAGACTTCTATTTAAAAAAATCAACCCAAGTAAATCTAGAGAAATCATTGTTAGAGTAGGTGCCCTAGAGCTTCAATTATTGTAAGATTGACTCTATAATAAATGTTTATTTATCAATAAAAGACATATTCTTCTATATCGTGTAAATCATAATTATCAAGTGTTTCAAATCTTGATAGTGAGAACCCTATGATCACATATAGTGGCCATTCTAGAAACGTCCGTAGCCCCAGTATTATTCTGACCAAGGACACAAATAATACGGTAAGGCTATCATAGCATTGAATGATTCTGTTGAGAGGCAGTGAATGATCTCACTTGTCAAGTTTGTTTGCTAACAACCTAGTGCAATGCATGGGTACTTGCTAGAGGCAAGTTCACTGGACAGACCCACCAGAGGATTCCATATGGATGGCAACCCCAGTGTCTATGGAATAAATCCTCTAACGGATGGTAGTGCATATGATCCTTAGACTTGAGATCACCGAAGTGCCTTATGCATCAATTGGTGTAGTTTGACACTAGCCCAACGTAGTTCTTTTCAAAGCTATCAATACATTAGTGATTGGCTACATTAAGAATTGTATCAAGACTATGGTGGATCGATAAAGGATTCATCACTCTTGGGTACTGGAGAAGTTATCTCACTGGGTAATTCAGTAAATGACAATGACACTAAATCTAAGGCCACAGTAGGATTGAGTTGATGCTCAATCTAATTTATTATTTTGGTCATTGGTCTATTAACTGAACACAAACATATCAAGGATATCTGAGGTCGACACTATTTCTTTACCCTAGTCTTAATGAGATAACTGATGATGAAAGGATTGGATTGCACGGTAACCATACCATTGACAGGTTACGGTTTCATTGAATCTAAATCTATCGGGTGGCTATGATACCTTGCTAGAGGCCAATCTTGGTATATGTGTAGTGAGACAATAATTGGTGTTAATCGTAATACTACACACTGCTGATATGATGAGGAGCCTACAGGTCACACACTTAGAAGATAATTTAAGAATCAATTTGTGAGAAGGGTATTTTCATCTTTCAAGATGAAAAGGTATTTTGGTAATCTCACAGTGCAATTAAATTTTCTGAGGTTGTTGCCTGTATTTAATTTTAATATTAAAATTAAATTAGTGAGATTATATTTAAATATATCTATGTATATATCATGACAGTAGAGCCCTAGAGCCAATCAATTATTGTAGAATTGACTCTTTGTAATAATGTTCATTAATCAATAATAAAAAGCATTTTATTCTATATCACGTAAATCATTATTATTGCAATATGTATTAATATATGTCCTTAGAATGGTAGAACCGTGACGAGGGTATCAAGTGTTTCAAATCTTGATAGTGAGAACCCTATGAGCACATATGGTGGCCATTCTAGAAACATACATGGCCCCAATATTATTCTAAAGTAAGGGCACAAATAATACGGCAAGGCTATCATAGTGTTGAACGACCCAGTCAAAAGCCAGTGACTGATCTCACTTGTCAAGGTTGTTTGGTGACAACTTGGTGCAACACATGGGTGCTTGCTGTAGGCGAATACACCATAGCAAGTTCACTGGACTGACCCATCAGAGGATTCCATATGGATGGTAACCCTAGTGTCTATGGAACAAATCCTCTAATGAATGGTGGTGCATGTGATCCTTAGACTTGAGATCACCGGAGCACCTTGTGCTCCGATTGCTGCAGTTTGACACTAGCCTAACACAGTTCTATTCAGAGCTATCAATACGGTGGTGATTGGCTACATCAAGGAGTGTATCAAGACTATGGTGGATAGACAGAGGATTCATCACTCCTAGGTATGGGAGAAGTTATCTCGTGACGCAATTCAGTATATGGCAATGACACTAAAACTGTGGCTACAGTGGGATTGAGTTGTTGCTCTATCCAATTTATAATAAAGGTCATTGGTCCAGAAACTGAATACATAATATCAAGAGTAACCGAAGGTTGACACTATTTCTATGTCTTCGTCTCGTCGAGATAACGTATGATGAAAGGATCGAGTTGTACGGTAACCATATCGTTGACAGGTAGCTACTTTGTAGAATCTGAATCTATTGGGTGGCCAAGATGCCTTGCTAGGGGCCAATCTTGGTCTGTGTATTAGTGAGATGATTAATTGGTGTTAATCACGATACTATACAGTACCGATATGATGAGGAGCCTATGGGTCACACACATAGAAGATAATTTAAGACTCAGGAAGTAAGAAGGGCGTTTTCGTCTTTTTAGGTGAAAGGGTATTTTGGTAATTTCACAGTGCAATTAAATTTGCTGAGGTCATAGCCTTTTTATTTAATTTGTTAGAAAAATTAAATAAGTGAAATTACGTTTAAATATGTGTTAGCATATATTTAAATAAATTATCATTATTGTTAAATGTTAATATATATATTAACTATATATTAATTGATTTTAATTGAGATAATGATGAATTAAAAATAAATATCTAATTGGGAGTGTTTGGAAACATGGGGTGTTTGGGTTGGAGCCCAAGCCTATTCCATATGGGAATAGGGCAATTAAACTTTACTATAAAAGAGAAGTTTTAATTGTAAAAGGTAAGTGAATTTCATTTCATTCATTCATTGAAAAAGAGAAACACACACAGCCCCATGTAAACTCTCTCACGCCAGTTTTGGGTTTTGATTGAAAATCAAACACTTTTTCATTTCTTCTTGATTCTTAAGACTAAAGACGATCTAGCAAATCCTTCCTTAGTTCCTTGTGATTGTCTTCGCGTGGACTACGTCGGTTCGACCCTACACTTAGGTCAGTAGCAAAATACATTCAAAGACAAATTTGGAAGAGCCTCCAAACGTATGTATGATTTCTTAAATTCTAGATTAATTTTCTGTAGATTCTTATTTGGTATAAACTCTAAAATTGTACCCTTATCTTGGTTCTATGGAACGATCCTTGCTATTATTGTTTTTTTTTTTTCCACTGCCTCAATGGATTGTTTCCTAACATATATTTAAATGAATTATTATTATTAACTAAATGTTAATATATTATTATATATTAATTGATTTTAATTATAATAATAATTAATTAATTAAAATACCATAAAGGGTTTTACTGTTGCACTATATAAGTGCAACTTAAAATTAAAACAAATATTAATTATTCAATAATCAAAAACCCTAGCCACCCTATCTCTCTCTCTCTCTCTCTCTCTCTCTCACGTTATTCTACGGATTGTCTTCGTGTGGATTTCCGGGAGTACGATCCTACTTTGAATCGATTAGCGAAGAATCACGTGAATAGTGCTGTGAACAGTGTTCATGAGCGAAATCAGAGATATTTGGAGGAGCATCCAAACATGTGTAAGCGTTATGAATCCTTGTATGGATTTATCATATTGCTGTAATGCAAAACTTGTAAACATTATAATTTGTACCTAGATTTGGGATTAAAGCATATGATCGGTTTTTATTTATTTTAAAATTGTGTTTTTCCGCTGCGTAAACTCGATCACATGCTAATAGTGGTATCAGAGCCTTAGGTACTAGATTATTTTGTTTAATCATTGATGTTTGATAACATGATTTGTTTGATAACATGTTTTTGCATAGTATGTTTTCATGAATCCGGTGGGTTTTGTATATTGATTGGTTTAATTGATCAATTGACTAATGATGTCTTGATGAGTGACCTATTGGTTGGTTGATGTCCTGGTCGAGTGCTTGTGCATTAGATTTGATTTGGATCCAAAAAACTGCAAAAAAGGTTACTATGCGATTCACTGTTTTGCAGCATTAGCCGAGATGCAAAAAGTGAATTTGGCCACAGCGAAATAAACCTTCATTGAGGCTAACTGCTGGAAAAGTAGATCTAGCTGCGGTGAAATAAAACTTTGCCGTGACATTAATCTCTCTATAACGTTTTGTGTTTTCTGGAAGTTTATGGCATTTGTTACGGCGAAATAAAACTTCGCTGTAGCAACCATGTGTGTATGAACTTCGCCGCGGTGAAGAAATTTCTTTGTCGTAGAAAGAAAGCTTCTATTCCATTTTGCTTTTCTGTTTTTCGCATAGGAGGCCAAATTGCAGTTTTTAAACCTATAAAACCAGTAATAATTCTGCACATATAAGAAAGGTAATTTAATAATTCCACCCACCTAAATTCAAAATGTTAATTTTGGATGTATGCAATGTCTTGTTTGAAATTGCATGGTGCCCGGTACATGAGCCTTAAAACTTTGGTATGTTTTTGTAATTTTGGGTTTTCTTGTAATTTTATAAAGAAATAGGACCTACATGTCCTGCCTCTCTCTCTCTTATATATTTATGTATTTCTTATTCTCATCTCACTCGCCTCGTATGTAAAGCGAGGTTTCTATTTTATCGATGTAAATTAAAATAGGATTTTTTTTATTATAAAAATACTTTGTAATGACCGTGAAGAAGAAACAAAAGAGCTCAGAAGAGGAATAACTTGAAGACCCAAGATTTACTTTTAAACCCCTAGGTTGACCCACCGATTCCTCTAGGCTCGAGGAAATCAGTTTTAGTGGGCCATGTACTGGCACATTTTATTTTGTTTAGAATGCATGCTAAGGTTGAATGTTCAATAACATGCCAAACAATGGCATTCTAACAAAGATAATAATCTGGTGAGACATTAAATAAATTAAAAACCCTCAACTTAAGTATATTAAGTCACGTATGCCTTCTATTACCATGGTTTTAATCAAACCACTGTTCGTCGGAACCTTATTCACTAAAGCGAAAGATACACTTCTACCAGTGGAGGGTTGAAATTCATTGGAGTTTTCCTTAATGGTGATGGGTCGACTTAAAATGATAGTTCTGCTTGTTCACCAAAGCGAAGGTTGATAAACATGTCATAGGCATAGTAGAGAAGTACACTCGTTATGTGTACGTGGCGACGTATAGTGTCCACTCTATTGATATTGGGAATCACACTTGAGGACGACGACTAGGCCATTGGATTGTGTGATTGGCTTGTTGGCTTGCTTCACATTTGAGGTTGGTAGTGGGAGCTATCAACTAGTGTGGATTAAGGTTGCTGGCCTACCTAATCAACCCATTTTGGCTTGTTCGCCAAAGCGAAGGTTTGAAATGGGCTAGATGGGATCTTAGTCCAGTAAGAAAGCCAACGGGCTTTCCCGAGTTAATAGTGAGGGCTATTGGCTTGAGGAAAATAGTGGGCGCGACTTTTTTAATAAAAGGCCTTATTAAATAATGAAAACAAACATGATAATAACTTTACTTTTCTGTATTGTAGATTCATTTAAAATGAGCAATATCAACCTACGATCGATAATCAAGAAAGAAAACAGGCTGGAACCTACGAGTCACACACTTAGAAGATAATTTAAGAATCAATCTATGAGAAGGGTATTTTCGTCTTTTAGGATGAAAAGTTATTTTGGTAATCTCACAATGCAATTAAATTTGCTGAGGTTGTTGCATGTATTTAATTTTAATATTAAAATTATATTTGTGAGATTATATTTAAATATATCTATGTATATATCATTAGAGTAGATGCCCAGAGCCAATCAATTATTGTAGAATTGACTCTTTGTAATAATGTTAATTAATCAATAATAAAAAGTATTTTATTCTATATTGCGTAAATCATTATTATTGCAATATGTATTGATATATGTCTTTAGAATGGTAGAATTGTGATGAAGGTATCAAGTGTTTCAAATCTTGATAGTGAGAACCCTATGATCACATATGGTGGCAATTTTAGAAATGTCCGTAGCCCCAGTATTATTCTGACCAAGGACACAGATAATACGGTAAGGCTATCATAGCGTTGAATGATCCTGTCAAAAGGTAGTGACTAATCTCACTTGTCAAGGTTGTTTGCCGACAAACTAGTGCAACGCATGGGTGCTTGCTAGAGGCAAGTTCACTGGACTGACCCACTAGAGGATTCCATATGGATGGTAACCCTAGTGTCTATGGAATAAATCCTCTAACAGATGGTGGTGCATGTGATCCTTAGACTTGAGATCACCGGGGCGCCTTGTGCATCAATTGGTGTAGTTTGACACTATCCCAACGTAGTTCTATTCAGAGCTATCAATATGGTAGTAATTGGCTACATTGAGAAGTGTATCGAGACTATGGTGGATCGACAAAGGATTCATCACTCTTGGGTATGGGAGAATTTATCTCACTGGGTAATTTAGTAAATGGCAATGACACTAAATCTATGGCCACAGTGGATTGAGTTGATGCTCAATCCAATTTATTATTCCGGTCATTGGTCCATTAATTGAATACAAGCATGTCGAGGATATCTGAGGTTGACACTATTTTTGTACCTCAGTCTCGATGAGATAACAGGTGATGAAAGGATTGGATTGCACGGTAACCATACAATTGACAGGTTGCAGTTTTGCTGAATCCGAATCTATCGAGTGACCATAATACCTTGCTAAGGGTCAATCTTGGTCTATGTGTGGTGAAACCATTAATTAGTGTTAATCGCGATACTACACATTGCCGATATGATGAGGAGCCTACAAGTCACACACTTAGAAGATAATTTAAGAATCAATTTGTGAGAAGGGTATTTTGGTCTTTCAAGATGAAAGGGTATTTTGGTAATCTCACAGTGCAATTAAATTTGCTGAGGCTGTTGCCTGTATTTAATTTTAATATTAAAATTAAATTAGTGAGATTATATTTAAATATATCTATTTATATATTTAAATGAATTATTATTATTAATTAAAGTTTAATATATTATTATATATTAATTGATTTTAATTATAATAATAATTAATTAATTAAAATACCATAAAGGGTTTAATTGTTGCACTATATAAGTGCAACTTAAAATTAAAACAAAGAAGAATTATTCAATTAAAAAAAAAAAACCCTAGCCACCCTAACTCTCTCTTTCTCTCTCTCACGTTACACTTTTGAGTGAAGAAGAATATTTTTCTTGTTCTTCTTTCTTGATTCTTGAAGTCCTTTGATTGTTCTAGCAAAATAATCAAAGGTTCTGCGAATTGTCTTTGTGTGGATTTTCGTGAGTGTGATCCAACTTTGGATCGATTAGCGAAGAATCACGTGAACAACGTCTATGAACAGTCTTGATGAACAGTAGCTGGTGAATAGTATTGTGAACAGTGTTTGTGAGCAAAATCAAATATATTCGGAGAAGCCTCCAAAGGTGTGTAAGCATGCTGAATCCTTGTATGGATTTATCATATTGTTGTAATGTAACACCCACATCAAGGTACGTAATTTTATTTATGCCTTAGTACCCTTAGTTGGATGTCGTTGATGTTACTGTAGACAAATGTGAAGAAAATTCCTTAAAACTTCATTAGGGGTAAAATGGTCTTTTCACTCATAATTAGATGAAAAAGTACGAAGTGAAAAGAAGCAAAATAATGTGAAGAAGATAATACAAATGAGGGTATTTTAGTAATTGACTAAAGGACATAGATGGAATTTCATAGAGAGTGCAAGGGCAAAATGGCAATACATGCCTATATTATTTGATATAAGGCTTCATTTGAAGAAACCCTAACATACTTTCAACCCTTGTTCACAAAGAAACCCTAACATACTTTCAGCCCTTATTCACACCACCTTTACCCCATTTTCTTTCAATTTTCTTCACTAATTTTCAAAGGGAAATCATAGGATTTGGATTGGATTTTTGGAGATTTTCAATCCTAAGGCATCCTAAGGTAAGATTCTAGCAAAAGGAGTGTGATTAAACTTTAACATTTTAAATTCTTATGGTTTTTATGTGATCTAGGTCTAAGAGGAAGAGAGTTTTTTGCAAAAGGAAGTGATCTCACACATTCAAGGTAAGTAGACCTAATTTTAACCTTGATTTGAGCAAGACTTGTGTTGAATGAATTTTCGCATGTTTGTATCTGTTGGTATGAGAGAATTATTGGCTGTTTTTTTATGTTTAATGATGCATAAATTCCAGCCATGAGAAGTAGAGTATGGTTATGTGATGATTTGGTGAAGTTGTGGAAGAATTTGTGTTGAAATTTTTGGAGTATAGAGAAGTGATGAATTCGGCCAGGTTTGATACTAAAGTTAGTGAGTTTTTGGCTCCCAATTTGGTGGAATTAGAGAGTTGTGGAAGTGTAGCCAACATGGTAGTTGCATGTGCATATGAAGTGTTTGATGAAAATCCAAAGAGAAAATGCATGCATGAGTTGGCTAAACCCTAATGAAGAAAGGGTTAGAGAAAGGCAAGAATTGAAGTAGGAAGATTATGTTTGGGCTTAACCAAGTGTAAATGTTAGTATTCAATTGTTATGCCAAAATTTAGAATATCACTTGTTCATGTTAGTTCCATAAGAGAAATGCCCTTAGTGTTTGGTTCTAGTTACTTGAACTTCTACTACTTTTGAAACATGAAAGTGTTAGAAAGGAATTGCAAGTTAAAGTGTTACTTTGATATGGCAATTGCGATTGTAGAGAATGGTAGAATATGTCATGACATACCATTATGCCATAATGAATTTGCAAGGTTGTATATGTGAACTTGAAAAGTATATTAAAGAATGGGCTTGATCATGCATATGCTGTGCACATGATTTATATATAGCCTTGATTTAGCAAATGAGAGTATGAAAGAATATGTTAGCAAAGAATGAGAAAGAAAGAAAAGAAAATGGCTAGTAATTTTCTTTTAAGCTAACATGCAAGTGTAGAATTTCCATAGCTTGGAAATTCATGTTGAAATGTGTATAGTATCTCTTTCTATTCTATTTCTACAGCATGCTATGTTATAAGGTTTTTGCGATGGGGAACCCATGAGTGACAGAGATGCCCACATACACGCTGCCATGAGCGAGCGGCCACAGTAGAGAGATACAGTATTTGTATAGTCTGTCAATAGTTTATGTGGATGAGGACTATACCCAACAGAGCATACCTACATGCACGCCGCCATGAGTGAGCAGCCACAGCAGAGAGATACAATATTTGTACAGTCCATTAGCAGTACATGTAGATGAGGACTGTACCCACTCACACGACAAGGTTTCCAAATCCATGCATCAACCTAGTCCGATCGGCAAACCAGAATAGAAGAAAGAAAAGAAAGAGAAACAGAGAAGAAAGGAAAGAGATACAACATAAGAGACAGAAAACATAAAAGAAAAGAAAGTTCTTTTCTCAAGGAAGTTTGTTATTCTGCATATGCTACTCACATTATTCAGTATTCTTTATGTGCTTGACGATGTACAGTTTTATTCATTGTCTTTGCACGTTGATAAGTAGCAAATCAGAATATCAGAAAGGAATGCAGAATATCAGAAAAGAATGAAAAATATTATCAAAGAATAAAGTGAGAAAAGGAAATTAGAACATGAGTAACGGAGAAAACACAATAGTGCAGTTTGGTTTACTTATTGAGCAATTAGTGCTCACTCCATTATTTTACTATTTTGTAGGTACAAGATGATTAATGACCGGGTGGGACGTCAAGAAGCGGAAGAGTTTGGTGGCACTGTTCAAGATTATTTTGTGCTTACTAAAGTATATCAGTATTTTGTGTATATATTTATATGAATTAAAATTAGAATTTTTGGATTTTAAATTATCTATATATGTTTATAAAAGTTATTTACTGGATTTTATCATATATTTCTCAAAGAATTACTAGCTATACAGTATATTACATGTAATGCAAAACTTGTAAACATTATAATTTGTACCTAGATTTGGGATTAAAGCATATGATCGGTTTTTATTTGTTTTAAAACTATGTTTATCCGCTGCGTAAACCTAATCACATGCTAACAATCATCTACACAAATGAACACATATCTCTTACCTCTTAAGCTTTTAGTTGGCATAGGACCCATTAGATCTATATGTAGTAACTCCAACACACAAGAGGTATTAAGATAAGATAAGGTTTTATGAGAGTTCCTGGTTTGCTTACGTTGTTGGCATGGACCACACACATGGGAGGTGCAAGATTTGGTAGCTCTCTAACAACTTCCCTTTTTGAGAGCCTTACCAAGTCCTTGAAATTCATATGACCAAGCTTCTCATGCCACAAGTTAGTGCAATCAATCTTAGAGATGAAACATGAAACACGGTTAGAAAGCCAATAACAATTGTCATTGGATCTTTTCCCTTCTAGTAAGGAGATACCATTTACCATTCAAGAGCTCGCATTTGTACTTAGAAAATTGAACCTCAAAGTACCTATCACAAATCTGACTAATACTAATAAAATTTGCTTTCAAACCCTCAACAAGCAAAACATCATTCAAAATAGGAAAGCTAGGAAGAACAGTTGATCCCTTACCAAAAATCTTACCTTTCTTACCATCACCATATGTAACATGTCTACTCTCAATGCATTCAAGATTAGACAAAAGTGATTTATTTCCTGTCATGTGTGATGAGAATTCAAAATGTCATATTCCCACACTTCTCCCCCCTCCCCCCCCCCCCCCCCCCCCCCCCCCCCCCCCCCCTCTTCCCCTAATGTCTAGTATTTTATACTTAATTGGTGCCTAAATATACTCATTATTATTTTATTTTGATTTAGGATGCAAATGGAGGCATTAAATGCAAAACAAAACTAATTAGATGATTTTGGATAGTTTCAACATTTCTTCGTAATCTGGGCATAACTCTCTCATCCGAGCTCCAATTGAGATGATTCAAAATGATATGGAACCCCAAGAAATATATCTACAACTTTCATGTTTGAGTTTGGAGAGATACTCGCTGCATCAAGGTTGGAATCAGGCTTGAAGTTGATGCACCTGTACTGTTGACGTTTTGGAACATTCGGCGTCATGTAATTCAAATATGCGGTTTATTATTGGAAATTTTGAAGATCTGGTGCACGAAAGTTACAGCTGGAAACACCACTTTCCTAGTTATATTAGGGTTTTATTTTACTTTTAATTGATTAGATTTGGATAAATGTTATTTTAGGATAAAACTTAGAATATTTTTAGGAGATTGAGTAGAATTCAAAGACTTGAACTGGATATTTTAAAAGGGGGAGAGAGATCAGACTGGAATACTACGCACGCCTCTCCTTCCCCTCTTCTTCTTCTTCTCCTTTTGAGTTTTCCTGGTGGCCATGAGCGGCTAAATTTTCATAACTTGGTCGAAGGAAATGGAGGCCTCAAAATCAATAAAACTGTGAGATCTAATCTGTTTTTAGTGTTCAATATATGCTTTGAGTACTGGATGTTCTTCTATGCCTATTTTCATGATTGTCTCATTTAATTATTAGGAGGCCTACTAGTTTATCATTTGTTGCAATCTATCGCTAAATCAGATATCAAATCCGTAATTGTTTGATCCCTCTAATTTGTGAGTAACTAAGATTTAAGAATTTGCCGCGTCAGGAATTATTAAATCTTAAGAAGAATGCTCGACTAAATTAAATACAACCACTTGTGTCTGTGTTGTTCAGCTTCATCGATCTCTCTAATTCTTAAGAATGCCACTAGATTAAACCTTTAGCGCTTGTCTTGGGTTGTTTAGTAGTAAGATTAATTAGATCGCTTGTTTCCTAATTAACTGCGACTAAGGAGAGATAGGAAAATAGTTCCAACGGTGAATATTCAAAGTATGAATTGATATATACTTACATTGATGATCAGTTGTAAAATTCTGATTTCGATAATATAATTTGAATTGTCCCTTAGTTGTTTTTCCTGAAATTTTTTTCGTTATACTCAAATCCCCCCCATCCTTGTTCACGTAGCATAAAACTAGGTTAGACACTCTCCTGGGACCGATCCTTACTCACATTACTACATGTGTTCTTAGATTTTAATTTTGGTTGCCTGCGACAGCACACCAGATTTTGGTGCCATTGCCAAGGAGTGATTCTAGTTAATTTTTTGTTTTTGTGCATCTTGTGATTCTTATTTCGTTCTTTTTTTCTTTTTTTATTCGGTGGTACTGTTCACAACAGGATTTTTGGTGGAATTAGGAGTGGTGCGAGTACCCATTTCGAAGAAAACAAAATTCTGCCCACTTAGGATTCACTAGCCCCACACCCTCGAGGGCAAAAGACAACGTTTGATAGGGTTTTTGGCCATTTTTGTGTTTTTGGTCATAAAAAATAATTTTTTTCTTTTTTTTTTACGTTCTAGTCGGTTTTCATTATTTGTCATTTATTTTTTCTATTTCTTTTATGAGATTTTTTGTTTTATGACCAAGTCCTCTTATCTTGGTGATTTAACATTCGACCTAGAAATAGAGAGCACTTTGCGTAGGTTAAGGAGGGAAGCTCAGAGAAATTCTGAAGAACACAATTTGGCTCTTGATTCTCGATTTGCTAGCAACTTTGATTTAGAAGAGGAGGAAGTCATGGCTGGAAATCGTACTTTGAAAGAGCTTGCTGCCACTGATTTGAATCAACCACCTTTATGCATAACGTTCCCTATTTTAGATGCTACTACTACTTTGAATTAAAATCTGGACTAATACATCTCTTGCCCACTTTTCATGGCCTTGTAGGTGAAGATCCTCACAAGCATTTAAAGGAGCTTTATGTGGTTTGCACGAGTATGAAACCTACGGGGGTGACTGAAGAGCAAATTAAATTAAGAGCCTTC